>NC_134398.1:108874115-109170195 GCF_050003625.1 Haematobia irritans | reverse complement strand
TAAATGCAAACGTATCAATTGATACATTTTTTTTGGTTTTTCTCTTTATTTAAATGCATGGTCTGATTTAATAGAAAGTAGCAAGTAAGCATTTTTATTATTAAAACCAAGTCTTAGTTCTAAGTAACATACAAAGAAATATTGCACTTCATTTTTATTCGTTCAATAAAGAAGCTGACCGGCGCTCGACGCGTCGTTAACTAACGTAAAAAGTTTTTCATTTATTGGTTGGGAAGTTGAAAGAGTCCAGGTGACTCTAAGAAATTATTTTTTTTCTATTCAAGGACCCAACCATCATAACTGGCGCCCGAGCGAATTTTTAAAAGGATAAAAGCCTAAGAAATTTTAAACGGCAAAATATCCCGCGCGAAGTGAGTATTTTTGAGAAAGGGATGCATTGAATGCAAGCCACTTTGCCCGCGGTAAAAGACTAATATAAAAAAAGAGCAAAACAGAAGAAAAACGTAAGCTACAAAATATTAAGTGACAGTCGAAAAGGAAACTGAGCCTCAGATCAAGTGCAGTGAATAAAGAAATAACTAAAAATAAAAAAGGAGCAGCAAAAGGAACACCAACCGGATTAGAAGAAGCAAAATCCTACTGCCGAAGAAGACAACCCATTGACACCGAAGCGATGAATTCGACAGCCTTTACATTAATGTAAGTCACTAATTTTTTAAGTACAAAAAGAATAAGAAACACAAAAATCTGTAAAAGAAAGAAAAAAAAAATCAGAAATTTAACAATTAAAAGAAAAAGTAAAATCCATAGGATTGATATCAATTTAATTGTTTACTTTAAATAAACACAAAAAATAAAAAAATTGAAGGAAAAATACGAATCGATTAATTATCTGCTAATATTACAAAATAAAATCTAATTACAAATATAATAACATTGTATTCACTACCTATTGTCAAAAATATAATAAAAACAAAAGAGAACACAATCCATAGGATTTATTACTTATTACCAAAAGAAAAAAAAAAACAAATCCAAAAAATGAATTGTATTTGATACTTACTATTTAAAACAAGTTAATTATAATTTTTTTTTCTCATTACACTAATATATGAAAAACAAAGAAACATACAAATCCATAGGATTTATTACCAATTTAGTAAAAATACATTCACTTTATAAATAAACGTGAACCTTTTTATAAAAGCTCTGTTGACAAATCTAAGTAACAAAAATCCGTCACTTACAAATTGTGAATAAAGTTTTGGTGATAAATTTAAACAAAGCACAAAAGTAAACAAAAAGCCGCGTTTTAATACACTTATTTGGAAAATAATATTTAATTTTCGTTGTGAGACTAAGAGACTAATTTACTCTTGTAAAACTTAATAAATTCTAATTCCAAAAAAATGTCGAATCCTAATACCTTAGTACGACCTGCGGTTCTAAATGTCCCACCCTCGAACTCTGATCCTAACCCTACCTAACTCATCTCGTGGAGATACTCTCGGACAATTTAATTTAGGTGAACTTCGGACGGTTATCTCTGAAATAATTAATAGTCAGGTACCTAGAATGTTACAGGCATCACTGAATCCTAATGTCTTCCACGCAAATACTGCGGACCAGACAATCGATGAACAGCACTTAGGAAATTTAGGGGATCTGGACAAAATACCAGACGTAGTTAAATGTCTTAGGGAATTCTCAGGCAAACCAGGAGAATTCAATTCCTGGAAAAAAAGCGTAGATAGAATTTTGAAAATTTATGAACGCTTTAAAGGCACACCGAAATATTATGGTATCCTTAACATTATTAAGAATAAGATAGTAGGAAACGCAGACATTGCCCTAGAATCCTATAACACACCTTTAGATTGGTCAGCAATCTCCAAATGCTTGACCTTACATTACGCGGACAAGAGAGACGTATCGACACTTGAATACCAAATGACTGGACTAATTCAAGGAAACTCGACAGTACAGGAATTCTATCAAGCTGTGTACTCGCATCTGTCACTCATCCTCAACAAACTAGGCGGTCTTGACGTAGGAGGCGAAGCCCTCGACTTACTAACGCAAACATACCGAGGTAAGGCACTCGATACCTTCATAAGAGGCCTTAATGGCGATCTACCAAGGTTGCTAGGTATGAGAGAACCAGCCGATCTCCCTCAGGCACTCCATTTATGCCTCAAACTAGAAAATCAGAAATTTCGTACCAACCACGCACAAAATTTCAATAGCCAACCTACAAGGAGAAATTATCAATATCCACCAACCTCCTTGCCACCAACAAATAATACACATAGAAACAAACAACCATTTTTCCCACAATTAGCCTACATCCCTCGCCCCCAAAACCCATTCAATGTGAAACCAAACAATAATGTGGTTGATCAAATTCCCAATATCCAACCAAGACAACCACCACAGCGTCCAACAGCACCAAAACCACCAGTGCCAATGGATGTTGACAGAAGTATTCGTTCCCAACAGGTGAACTACGCTAATAGACCGACCCAACAACAGTTTTTAGGCAAACGGCCAATGAATCCACCTTCTCAGCAAAATATTCAACCTTTTAAAGTCCAACGAAATTATCACATTGATACCGAACGTGAGGATAATGCTTACCATGACGACGTAATCGATGAGGAAGAGGCTTACTATCAAGCAGCAGCAGGATATTACGATACTGCCCCGGATCAAGACAACAATTTAGACGAAGAATTTGACGATGAATTAGACAAAGAACTATTTGATATTCATTTTTTAGGATGACGAGCTCTTCGCTCCCATATTTCGAATGTCGAACGAAGATCGGGGAAATTCTTAAAATTCTTGTTGATACCGGTTCAAGTAAAAATTATATTCAGCCTAATCTTGTAAAAAAAGTAATTCCCAACAAGTTTCCTTTCTACGCGAAATCTGTAGCGGGAAATGTTCAAATAAATTCCCATACTTACATAAATCTTTTTGGTCAAAATGATAAACTTAAATTTTTCTTGATGCCCACTCTTAAATCATTTCACGGAATCTTGGGTAACGATAGTTTAAAAGCTTTAGACGCAGTCATCAAAAATTGTATGATAATTAGGCAGAAAACTAAGATTAATCTTAAGCAATTATTGAGCCAAAGTGTGAACACAATTAAGCTGCAAAACGAACAAATCAGCAGTGATCAGAAAAGAGTCATGGAAGATTTGGTCATCAAATTTCCCAAACTTTTCTCGGAACCGGACGAGAAACTTACCTATACTACGAAAGTAGTAGGGGAAATTCGTACATCAACTGACTCCCCTGTGTACACTAAATTCTATCCCTATCCAGCCTCATTAAAACGTGAAGTTGAGAGCCAAGTTGAAAAACTGTTAAATGACGGAATCATACGCCCGTCACGATCACCATACAATTCTCCTGTATGGATTGTCGACAAAAAACCTGACTCCCAAGGAAACAAACAATTTCGAATGGTAATAGATTACAGGAAATTAAATTCTGTTACAATTTCAGACAGATATCCTATTCCGGAAATATCGGATGTTCTTGCAAAATTGGGAAATAGTAAATATTTCTCTGTTCTAGATCTCAAAAGCGGATTCCATCAAATCCCGCTCAAAAGTACGGATATCGAAAAGACAGCTTTTTCTATAAATAACGGAAAATACGAATTCACACGTCTACCATTTGGTCTGAAGAACGCACCGTCGATCTTTCAACGTGCACTTGACGATATCCTTCGTGATTTTATAGGAAGAACATGCTACGTCTACATCGATGACATAGTCATCTACAGTAAATCCGAAGAAGATCATATCAGGGATATCGAAAATGTTTTTAGGACCCTAGAAGACGCCAATATGAAAATTCAGTTGGATAAGTGTCATTTTTTCAAGCAGGAAGTTGAGTTTCTAGGATTCGTAATATCGCAGGCAGGTATTAAAACTAACCCAAAAAAAGTCGAAGCGATAGCAAACTTCCCGCAACCACGAACTCTTAAGGAACTTCGGTCTTTTCTAGGCCTTTCCGGCTATTATCGCCGCTTTATAAGGGATTATGCCAAGTTAGCGAAACCACTTACCTCCCTCCTAAGAGGAGAAGAAGGTCGTGTATCAAAACGGCTATCTTCCAAAGTCTCCGTAGAACTTAACGAGGAAGCAGTGGAAGCATTTAAAAAACTAAAAAATTCTCTGGTGTCAAGCGATTTATTGCTATCTTATCCGAACTATGAGGAACATTTTGAGCTAACAACCGACACATCAGAGTTTGCTCTAGGTGCAGTTCTCTCGCAAAAGGATAAACCAATCACTTTTATATCACGGACGTAGAGCAAGGCTGAAGAGCATTATGCGGCAAATGAAAAAGAAATGCTCGCCATAATTTGGGCCCTTAACTCCCTTAGGAATTTTCTATATGGTGCAGCTAAGGTCAAAATTTTCACTGACCATCAACCTCTCACCTATGCTTTAAGCAATAAAAATAATAACAACAAGATGAAGCGATGGAAAGCTATCCTAGAAGAATACGATTATGAATTGTTCTACAAACCAGGGAAAAGTAATGTTGTAGCTGACGCCCTCTCGAGATTGCCAGCGCAATCGCCCATCAATTCAATGTCTGAAATGACACATAGTGATGACAGCTCATCACACAATCTCATTTATAGTGTCGAAGCTCCAATAAATGTCTTTAAAAATCAAATTATTTTCGATTCAAACCTAACAGCCCCATACAAATTTGAAATCGTGTTTCCGACTGTACACAGACACTCTATATCAGAAACAGAGTATAGCGCAAATCAAATAGTTTCAACCCTGAAAAAATATCTAAACCCATCGGTAATAAATGGCATTAAGGCTCCAGAAGCATTAATGGGAAAAATTCAAGAAATTTACCCACTTCACTTTGCGAAATATCGTATTAGATTCACAAATCTATAAGTCGAAGATGTAAAAAACGAACAGCGACAAGAGGAAATAATTATTAGCACACATACGAGAGCCCACAGAAACAGCAAAGAGAACAGGGCACAAATTCTGGAAAGATTTTATTTTCCCTGTATGAACAAAAAAATTAATAACATAGTTAAACAATGTACAGTATGTAGAGAAAATAAATACGATAGGCATCCGCCGAAACATGAATTAAGAGAAACTCCAATACCGACATACCCCGGAGAAATTATCCATATTGACATTTACAGGACTGAGAAACAACTTGTCCTTACGGCCATAGATAAGTTCTCAAAATACGCCCAAGGTAAGCTGATTAAATCCAGAGCAATCGAGGATATTAAAGAGCCCTTAAGAAAACTCATTTTCTCGTACGGCGTCCCAAAAATGGTTGTATTTGACAACGAACCATCGCTAAACTCAGCAACGATAACCTTTATGTTACAAGACCAGTTAGGAATAAAAATTTTTAGAGCCCCACCGTACGCCAGTACAGTGAATGGCCAGGTCGAACGTTTTCATTCTACCCTGACAGAAATCATGCGATGCTTGAAAAGTGAACGTACAAACAACGCATTCATAGAACTACTGGACAGAGCGATTTACGAATATAACTACACAATTCATAGCACAACAGGTCAAAGGCCACTTGAAGTATTCTTTGGTCGAAGAGTTAGTACAGACCCCGAGGCGTATGAAAGGACTCGACAAGATAACATACAAAGACTAAAAGACAAACAAGCAATTGACCTAAAAAATCATAATAAAAATCGTGAACCAATTAAGCAATATAAACCAGGCGATGTCATTTATGTAAAAGTCAATAAGCGTTTAGGAACGAAATTGTCACCAAAATTCAAAAGAGAAGTTGTAAAAGAAAATAATTCCAATTCAGTTACCACAGAATCAGGAAGAGTTGTCCACAAAAGTAATATAAAAAGTTAAGTTTACCTCCCTTCCTCATCTTATCTCTACCATTTTATAGAACACTCTTGACCCTCCATTCATCTTTCGCCAGCGAACTACAAGTGCTTAATCACACACTATCGCATCTCGTGGCAATTAATGACGGACAAGGAAGAGTCCAGAATGGTACTTTCAAGATAATCCACATAGTCGAATTACACCGATACTGGAATTTGACAAATAACATACGGACAGAAATTGAAACCACCATCCCCAATTCCAATCCTTTTTACCCACTCCTGATCCATGAATATAAGAGAGCTATTAATATACTTGGAACTGCATGGAAATACATCGCAGGATCCCCTGATCATGATGATTATGAATTGATATCAAATACACTTAATGAATCATTAAAGAACATTAACCAACAAGTTTTGATAAATGAAATATTTACGGAAAGATTAAGAAATTTAACAGACATTACTAATAAAATAAATAATTCCATAAAAAAGAGCAATAAATTAATTAACGAAGCTGCCATCAGCCTACAAATTAAGTTAAGATTTGTCAAAGAGGAACTAATTAATATAAGGTATGCTATAGAATGGGCAAAACAAAATGTAATAAATTCGGTCCTCTTAAATAAAGAAGAAATTAAAAAAACATTGAGCAAATTAGTTGAAGACAAATTTTCATTTTCATCTGTAGAACAAGCACTTGAATTATCAAATGTAAAAGTATTATATAATAAAAAGAAAATAATGTATGTAATTGTTGTACCCCTTATGAGCAACAAAGTTTATACTGATGTAATTTTGAAACCCGTAAAAAGAAATGGGAAAATTGTAAATGTCAAATATAAAGAAATAATGAAGAATAATAATGAAATATATGGAATCTTAAATGCATGCCCTAAAGTAAATGACGTAAAGATTTGTAAATTGAACCAACTAGTTAATATATCCAAAGATAATTGCATCCCGCCGCTCCTTAGTGGTAGAAATTCATCATGCACGATGTCCCAAGGATATCATATACCAAACGTGGAAATTATATCTCCCGGTGTAGTATTACTTAACGACTTTAACGGAACAATTAACAATGAAACAATTAGTGGAACATATTTGATCAAATTCCACAATGTAACTGTTAAAATAAATAACAAATTTTACAGAAATTTAGAAGCTCCCCATATGGAAGTTTCTCCACCATCAATTCAACAATTCCCAATTGAAAACGAATTCGTAAATCTCTTATCTTTGGAAATGTTGAACTACGTTCATATTAATAACACTAAGAAAATACACGAAATTAAATCAGACTTTGTCACTACAAAATACATAAATTTTTCAATATTCATTCTTTTGTTTCTACTTTTTGCAATAATAAACTGTTTCTCAAAGAAACGAGAAAAAATAGTTTTTCAAACAGTAACTCCAAACCCAAAGGCAATTCAGCAAATTGTCCAACCTAACTTCCAATGTTTAAGGCCACAGAAAGTCGATGACCTACCGTATTTTTAACGATTGGGGACAATCGTTTTTAAAGGGGGAGGAGTTAACGCTAAGTATGTTCACTATTATAAAAAATATAAATTTCTTCGCATAAATAAATGCAAACTCTGCAGTACAAGTTCAGTGACACATTACGAGGCCACTAACTTAAATATGAAACTTGAAACCTTTTTGTTTGCATTTTTTTTCCTTTTCACCTTTTTTTCCGTTCCGAAACTAAAATCGCATTAAGTGTCATTAACCCGCGTAGAATTTGCCAATAAATGCAAACGTATCAATTGATACATTTTTTTCGGTTTTTCTCTTTATTTAAATGCATGGCCTGATTTAATAGAAAGTAGCAAGTAAGCATTTTTATTATTAAAACCAAGTCTTAGTTCTAAGTAACATACAAAGAAATATTGCACTTCATTTTTATTCGTTCAATAAAGAAGCTGACCGGCGCTCGACGCGTCGTTAACTAACGTAAAAAGTTTTTCATTTATTGGTTGGGAAGTTGAAAGAGTCCAGGCGACTCTAAGAAATTATTTTTTTTCTATTCAAGGACCCAACCATCATAACTTATATATATATATATATATATATATATATATATATATATATATATATATATATATATATATATATATATATATATATATATATATATATATATATATATATATATATATATATATATATATATATATATATATATATATATATATATATATATATATATATATATATATATATATATATATATATATATATATATATATATATATAATGGGTTTTATACACATATCATATGATTTGCATTAATAGTGCCAAATGCATTTTTATTTAGCTTTAAAACTGTCTTCTCTAAATTTTGAAGGAAAGTTTCAAGAATTTTCAGGGAAGGTTAGGGTTGCTATTCACTACGGTGTTTGTCGATATTGTATCGGGGAAAGTGACGTCCCTTTAAAACAATAGAGCAAAAATTAAACATCTCCGATCTACTTGAAATTTACAGGGAACGTGGGAGGAGGTGATGAAATTTATACATGATTTTTAAATTAATATATGATTTTTCGATATCTGGTTGGGGAAGGGGAAAATTGAAATAAACTTTGTCGATTTACTTCGATAGAATTTATAGGGACCATTGAGTAGTTGCGAAATTAATATAGGGTACGTGATAGTCCGATATCAGGTCAGAGTGGAGCGAAGGTGGGGAGAGAGTTCCCTTTTGTCGGTTTTTTCTCTTAAATTGAAAGTGGAGGGTTGTCCGTAAATGGGAACTCGGTATATAATTTTATGATTTTTGCACAGGCTTCTTTCTTCCAGACTTCCTATTAGAAAAGAGGGGGTTCCCTTTTGTCCGTTTTTTTTTTTTTCTTAAGTTGAAAGTAGAGGGTTGTCCGTAAATGGGAACTCGGTACATAATTTTATGATTTTTGCACAGGCTTCTGCCAGACTTCTTTTTAGTAAAGAACTTAAATTTACATGAAATTGGCAGTCAACGTAGAGGGTGCATTATTTTCCAACATTTTAGCAAATGTTAATGTGGTAAAATTTTTTACTATTTTTACTTTTTCCGATTTATTGGATGGGAAACAGTAATTCTTTGTATGTTATTATAATATAATGCTTAATTTTCAGATATGTTGAGGAGAAGGATACTTTTCCTTGACAAACCACACTTAAAATTCACAAGAAATATAGAAGAAGGTACACCCTCTCCCGGATATATGGTTGCTATTATTTTGGAAAATTTTAACTAATTTTTTTAATTGCAACATATTACAAATAAGCTAATTATTTTTGTCTAATTGAAGAAAATGTATTAGAAGTAATAATGTTTTTTGTGTTGTTTAAGAAAATTTCATATGTTGAAAGAAAAAATTGGATCCAAAAATTATTAAAATATCTTTAGCGCTGTACGAAATTCAAGGCAAGTAAAAGTTTTGTAAAATTTACTCATTTGAGAGGCTTATGAACACAATTTAATCAAACTTCTCCCATTTTAGGAAAATATGAAATATTTTATTATTTAGTAAAATTATTTACTATATTTGCATAAAACTTTTTTTCTTATTTTTAGTACACGCCAATAAAGTAAGCAAAAAATTATTCACTTGCTCACATTGGGCAACATTTAACTAAAATCAACTAATCTTTATGAACTAAAATAAAGTTTAGTTGGTATTAAAGCCCCCTTTTTTAATACAGTGTCAGAGTCATTGGTAGAGCATTAATAGTGAGAAAGGAGCGTGTTACAGAAATAGGAATAATAGGATTGGGTGTTATATAGCTAAACACTATTCAAAGTACTGTGATGAGAGGAGTGTGGTTGTGGGAGTGAAATGTAAGAATGTTAATTTTTAATCGGTTTTCAAGGTTAATGGCGATTTCGATTCGAATAATAGATCGAAGGAGACTGTCATAATTTATGCATATAGAATTCCTCAAAATATTATGAATTAATATAAACTTTGGATGGAACTATCGTTTGGGCAAAAATAAAGGAAGAAATGAATTAGTGTAACACACGCATACTATTTTTTTCACCCTTACCAACCATTTTATAAATTTATTTCTAATTCTATTGAATTTCAATATAAATTATTGAGGCGAATGCACTTTTTCTAATTTTAGTTGAAGAGGGTCGGTTAATAAATACGGAAAATTTGCGCAAAACTGTTGCGAATAGCTATAAATTATCCATTCTACAAAATTATCCTAAGGAAATTGTATAACTGTGCGCCACATATATCTTATTCCACATCAATTTAATCAATTACAATATCAATTTCAAAATTTAGAGAAGACAGTTTTAAAGCTAAATAAAAATGCATTTGGCACTATTAATGCAAATCATATGATATGTGTATAAAACCCATTATATATATATATATATATATATATATATATATATATATATATATATATATATATATATATATATATATATATATATATATATATATATATATATATATATATATATATATATATATATATATATATATATATATATATATATATATATATATATATATATATATATATATATATATATATATATATATATATATATATATATATAATGGGTTTTATACACATATCATATGATTTGCATTAATAGTGCCAAATGCATTTTTATTTAGCTTTAAAACTGTCTTCTCTAAATTTTGAAATTGATATTGTAATTGATTAAATTGATGTGGAATAAGATATATGTGGCGCACAGTTATACAATTTCCTTAGGATAATTTTGTAGAATGGATAATTTATAGCTATTCGCAACAGTTTTGCGCAAATTTTCCGTATTTATTAACCGACCCTCTTCAACTAAAATTAGAAAAAGTGCATTCGCCTCAATAATTTATATTGAAATTCAATAGAATTAGAAATAAATTTATAAAATGGTTGGTAAGGGTGAAAAAAATAGTATGCGTGTGTTACACTAATTCATTTCTTCCTTTATTTTTGCCCAAACGATAGTTCCATCCAAAGTTTATATTAATTCATAATATTTTGAGGAATTCTATATGCATAAATTATGACAGTCTCCTTCGATCTATTATTCGAATCGAAATCGCCATTAACCTTGAAAACCGATTAAAAATTAACATTCTTACATTTCACTCCCACAACCACACTCCTCTCATCACAGTACTTTGAATAGTGTTTAGCTATATAACACCCAATCCTATTATTCCTATTTCTGTAACACGCTCCTTTCTCACTATTAATGCTCTACCAATGACTCTGACACTGTATTAAAAAAGGGGGCTTTAATACCAACTAAACTTTATTTTAGTTCATAAAGATTAGTTGATTTTAGTTAAATGTTGCCCAATGTGAGCAAGTGAATAATTTTTTGCTTACTTTATTGGCGTGTACTAAAAATAAGAAAAAAAGTTTTATGCAAATATAGTAAATAATTTTACTAAATAATAAAATATTTCATATTTTCCTAAAATGGGAGAAGTTTGATTAAATTGTGTTCATAAGCCTCTCAAATGAGTAAATTTTACAAAACTTTTACTTGCCTTGAATTTCGTACAGCGCTAAAGATATTTTAATAATTTTTGGATCCAATTTTTTCTTTCAACATATGAAATTTTCTTAAACAACACAAAAAACATTATTACTTCTAATACATTTTCTTCAATTAGACAAAAATAATTAGCTTATTTGTAATATGTTGCAATTAAAAAAATTAGTTAAAATTTTCCAAAATAATAGCAACCATATATCCGGGAGAGGGTGTACCTTCTTCTATATTTCTTGTGAATTTTAAGTGTGGTTTGTCAAGGAAAAGTATCCTTCTCCTCAACATATCTGAAAATTAAGCATTATATTATAATAACATACAAAGAATTACTGTTTCCCATCCAATAAATCGGAAAAAGTAAAAATAGTAAAAAATTTTACCACATTAACATTTGCTAAAATGTTGGAAAATAATGCACCCTCTACGTTGACTGCCAATTTCATGTAAATTTAAGTTCTTTACTAAAAAGAAGTCTGGCAGAAGCCTGTGCAAAAATCATAAAATTATGTACCGAGTTCCCATTTACGGACAACCCTCTACTTTCAACTTAAGAAAAAAAAAAAAACGGACAAAAGGGAACCCCCTCTTTTCTAATAGGAAGTCTGGAAGAAAGAAGCCTGTGCAAAAATCATAAAATTATATACCGAGTTCCCATTTACGGACAACCCTCCACTTTCAATTTAAGAGAAAAAACCGACAAAAGGGAACTCTCTCCCCACCTTCGCTCCACTCTGACCTGATATCGGACTATCACGTACCCTATATTAATTTCGCAACTACTCAATGGTCCCTATAAAAAGTTTATTTCAATTTTCCCCTTCCCCAACCAGATATCGAAAAATCATATATTAATTTAAAAATCATGTATAAATTTCATCACCTCCTCCCACGTTCCCTGTAAATTTCAAGTAGATCGGAGATGTTTAATTTTTGCTCTATTGTTTTAAAGGGACGTCACTTTCCCCGATACAATATCGACAAACACCGTAGTGAATAGCAACCCTAACCTTCCCTGAAAATTCTTGAAACTTTCCTTCAAGTGTGGGGCAATGATGGTTGCCTCTTCATTTATAACCTTTTCCCCCGCTTCCTTTGTAAATTTCAAGAAAACTTAAATTTTTTTATATTTCATGTTAGCCTGATACCGAAACAGGTAATTGACGTCCAAATGCATTATATCTAATTATACAATTATTTTTCGAGCTTTATGGACAGATATAGATTAAGGAACATGGTTAATAGAGCCATTTTTTGCAGTTTTAGAGGAGGACCTCCTCCCCGACCAAATGTCGAAAAGCGTATCTTTTGTAAACGTCCCAGAAAATGTCAAGCAAATTATAAGCCTAAAGGGCGGCCTCTCTTCCGTCCAAAAATCACAAAATCAGGTATCAACTATTACGATTGACAGAGGTTACGATCTCTCCCCAGTCCTCTGTAAATTTCAAGTAACTCGGTAAAGTTTAATTGTTTCTCTGTATGTACTTAAGAGAAGCGGATGTCTCCCTATGCCCTTTTATTTTTATTAAAAAATCAGGAACCTGATATAAATTTCATAACCTCACCCATTTTTCCGTAAAATTTCAGTCGGGGGAGTTTAGTTTTGTTTTCACTGTACTTTAAAAAAAGTCGGGCAAAGGGGTGGCCCCCCTCCCCGACCAAATATCGAAAAATAATGTAGCGGATTTTTGTCTAGATGCCAACCCCAACATTCAATGAAAATTTCATGCAAATCGCATAATTTTGTTCCAAGTTTCAAAAAGTAAGGCAAGGGGGAGGTCCCCCTCCCCGTCCGCATATGAAATCATCAGGTACCCCATATTAATTCCATAACCTCACCGCATGTTCTCTTTAAATCTCAGATAATTTAGAGAATTTTAGTTTTTTCACTGTACTTTAAAAAAGTCGAACAAAGGGGAGGTCCCCCTCCGCCACCAAATATCGAAATATAAAGTAGCGGATCTTTGTCTAGTTGCCAACCCCAACCTTCAATGAAAATTTCAAGCAAATCGGTCAACTTTGGTCTAATTTTCAAAAAGTCCGACAAAGGGGAGGTCCCCCTCCGCGACCAGGTGTCAAAAAATGAGGTACCCTATTTTCACCACATGAACGTCCCCTATGATCTCTGAAAGTTTCAAGTAAATCGGTTCAGCCGTTTCGGAGCCAACTCGGTTCATACAAACAAACAAACAAACAAACATAGATTGAATTTTATATATATAGATAATGGGTACTTGATATCGGAAAGATAAATAATAAATAATTTTTATGATTTTTTATAATTTTTAATGGATTCTAACGCTTGTCTGAAACGTTTGACCTCAAATATTTTCAAAAATTCATAATTTTTTCAGATTGAATTTAGCATTTTTTCGACAAAATTTAAATAATTTGTACCATTTTATGAATTCTTAAACAGTTTTTAACCAATTTGAAACAAAAAATTTAACATTACCAATTAAAAATATGAATAAAACATGTTATAAAAAATTGAATGAAAAGAACTTCCTGTGTAGTTAAAATGAAGAACATCATTGGGAGTACATCTTCTGGAAGTTCTTTTAAAGTTGTGCCTTTGGAAGAACTTCCAAATTTTTTGATGGGTAACTCTGCACTTCTGCCACATAGGATCAGCAATATTTTTTTATGAAATAGCGCAATGCCTCATGCAAACGATCCATAAATTCTGTTCCTGGTGTAATACAATTGCTACCGAATCGTTCGTGTTCTCTCACTTCACCACGCTCTGTGCTAATCGTTCCAAAGTTCAGCTTCCTTGGCTGAACGAAAACGTCTACTACGCTGTTGATTAATTTTTGTACGAGGGGCCACGCCGTCAATGGCCACAAAGCATAATTTCTGTGGTTTAATTAGAAAAACAACTTGTCAATATAGTTGAATATGTCCTTCAACATATCCTCCTCTTATGTTGAGATGGATGTTTGTATCACCGGAATGGGAGCAATTGTGAATAATGCCATTCATATCCAAATAAAGATTATCAAAATCGGGAACCTAAATAGAATACACAAGAAGCTCATAATTATTTCCTCCAACTTGTTACATGTCACTCCACACTTACGCACTGTTCCCAGGCCAATTCACTGAGACAAGGATACCGTTTGCTTATGTAGCGGACAAATTTCGCCCCATTTTTTGTTGTTGTTTTGTATTGATGTCTGCCTTAGGCATATATTTAACTTCAAATGACTTTTTGTTCTTTGTAATAAACAATGGTTGGCTGAAAACAACACTACACATACACAAAATGTCAACTTAAGTCATCTGCCATTTTAGTTTGACATTATAATTATCATGGGGGGTACACACGTTTGCTCGTGACTTTACCTTTAATTAATATGCCTTGATACCCACCTTAAACTTGAACCAAAACACTAAATTAAAAGTACAAAAATATTTATGAAGACTATTATATTTTTATCAAGTCTTATCAAATAATGGATGGAAAAGATCCAATGAATTGATTGATAATCATATTATATTTCTAAATTAATTAATTAAGAAAAGTAACCGTGAAAAAAGCTTGTTTTCAGCTTGAAAACTGAACATAGTACTCAGCTTTAGCCGCTAAAATCGCTAAAGTGAAAACTAAATCAGTAAGAAAAATGCATGAAATTATACATATTTGTTGCATATTTTATTATAACTTGATGGGGAAAAGCCCAAAGCAAATTTTCACAAAGTTTGTATTCCTTAAAATGGATTATTAAAGAAAGGTAATCGTGAAAAAATGACGTTTTTAGCGGCTAAACTCGAACTTAATACCCACCTTTAATAAGTATAACAAACCAATGTGCAATAATTCATTCTGTGATACAAATTACTGTGCAATAAGGGTAGTTCAATGTGATATACAAAAACGATGTGCAATAAACAGAATCAGGGAATTGTGCAATATAAGGTTTAAAATTAGTTCTAGGTTTAATTTACTAGTTTTAAGTATTTTAAGTGTCCGACACTTGAGTTCATTGTTTTATGTGCCCCGCACTTCAACGTTGTTTCACTTGGTGTATGTTTCTTCAAAAATGGGTTTGGCACAACAAAACCCGAACTTCACGCCAACGCTCACAGTCACTATCTGCCACCTTCACCAACGCCGTCGGTAAAAATACATTAGAACGGTGATACGGAAGTTCAACTTCGGGCATCATCTCCTCGGTATTTGTAGCGATGGTACTCCCAAGGAAGGTTCAAGTTGTGGGGCACCATGAAGTAGGGTGTGATGCCTGATTCTGCACTCTCGGCATCCCATCACAACTGGACAATCTGGTGTCAAGTGGCTCCTGGCCAAACAATTTCTGCAATATCCCCTCCTTTCCACAGCTTCATACCATTGGTAAGGGCTGACACTAACCACAAGAAAATTGCCAGTTCGGATGGCGACGCCGAGAGGCAGATCTGCTGGGTCTTAGCGGGTTGGCTCGTCGTTGAATCCGCAGTGAGGGTCTTGATTCACGTACTGTTGAGGGGTCGGGTTGTGGTAAATAAACAGCCATTTTCTGCTTATCTCGTGAGTACCGTATTTTTGACATAAACATGTAAGGGCTATTGATTGTTCGAAAACAACTTCATAATTTTAACTATGGGTCAAGTAATTACACCATTGACGGTCCTCACGTCAACAACCCGGACATTTTGGTCGTATCCCGAATAAGTCTTTTTCTATACGACCCAACTTCCACTCGCTAGTGGCTACTTTTTCATCTTTAATAACTACTAGGTCGTTTACCTGAAGGTTGACAGATGATCGTTTCCATATATAGCGACGGTGAAGTTCATTCAAATATTCAGACTTTTGAATGAACTTCCAACGATTTACTAAATTTACGTCCTCACTTGACAAGACAGGTTCTGCAGGAGTTAATTTATTTATTTATTTACGTTTATTTATTTATTTATGCGGCTAATAGTAGCCGGGACATTACAAAATATATCTTTTCAATTCAATTATATATAATTCAATATTCCAAGTGAGCCAAAAGGGACCCTATAGGTCAGTAAGGACCACAGCGAGTCAGAAAGGACTCCCAAGCTAGTTATTCGAGATGGGTCAGAAGGGACCCCGTTGAGTCAGTAAGGGCTCTGCGGTACTCAATAAGGTTCAATATATATAAGCAGATGGGTCAGGAGGGACCCCATTGAACCAGACAAAGTTTAAAAAGTGCCACCATGGACGGTAAGGGCGCGGAAAACAGGATAATAGAAGCAGTAATTGGATGAGCAGGACCAAGAAAAATATATATAATACGGGGAATTTAGAAGGCAACACCCCTTGGATCAGAAACTATGTTGTTAAAATTAAGAATAATTTCCTTGATGGCAGGAATCGGACCGGTTAAAGAAATCAATGAATAGACCGAATTAAAGTTTTTACACAAAACATTAAGGGGATTAAGTAATTCATAGTTATGTCTGCAAAATTCAGTCTTTAAGAATGCAAAGTTCCTAGTTAAACATATACTATTCAACCGTCGAACTGAATGGACGTGTTTTCTAATAGCGGAGTATTTCATCGCAATAAGTATTTATTACGAATTTCACGTGTGGTAGAAATAATAAACCACCATGCAGCGAAATTCAAAGTCATCCACTGTGTTGCTAACTTCAGGGCCCAGTGGACGGGTAACGACTGAATTTATAAATTTGGGCAGCGACCAAGAGTCAGGCCCAATTAGTCGACCTGTAGACGGGTCGACTGGCGGTGACACATTGGCAAGTCGAACCTTTTCTAAGGTGACGACATCAAAAGGAGGCAATCCCTCTCGAAAGAGATTCAAGGAACGAAGAAATGCTTTGTTTATCCTAAAGAAATTAGGATCAGTCGACCCAAGCACGTTGTCGGCTAAGCAAAGCGATTCCTTAAAATGGGCTCAAGGAATTCTTGAAGCTGGAAAAAGGGAACGATCACCGGATGAGCTGCCATCCTCTAAACGGGATCAAAGATCGTTTGCCTCAGTTGCAAAAGACAGCCTTGTGATGGCTATTATTAATAAAGGAGCATTGGACGGTATGATTCCAAGGCAAAAATGGGGGTAAATTGAGAACGCGATGTCTGGTGTCTACTCAGAGGTGCCAAAAAAGTTTCCCGGACCAAGTCCTCGACTTCAAGATGCTGGATGGTATCAAGGACGATATAAGTTAATAACTTTTGCGGACCAGAGGTCTATGGATTGCTTTAAAGCTGCATTGATGCTAATTGGTGAAGTTTGGGAAAGAGCCGCTTTGGAGTTAGTCGATAAAAAAGACATACCGGCTAAACCTAGAGCACATGCATGGATACCGGCAAACCCTCCTGATCCTGAGTCAATACTAGAGAGACTAAAAGAATGTAACCCAGATCTTCCAACCGCCGATTGGAAGGTTGGTCGTTTGGATGAGGTGGATGGACCACGACATGCGGTGTTTATATTAAACATTGAGTCGCTGCCACATCTAGCCCAGACCCAAGCACGTGTAAGTTATGGCTTTCATGATATCCATATGAAGGTATACAAAAGCGATCAGCCAAAGGATTCCGAAACGGACAAGCCTGCGGTAGAGTCAGCAGTGAAAAAATCTCCTAGCGAAGCCGAAGGAGACATAAAACCTGCAGCCTATGGTGAAAATCATATGCGGGAAGTTTCTACCATAGACCAAGGAAGGTATAGACATCTCAAGTGAATTCACAGCGCTGTAGTTTGTCTGCACACCGTAGATGGCTCTTTTTCGTCTGCAATTGAGTGATTTTTTAATTTGGCTTTAATTTGTTTTCTTTCCTTTGTTCTCTCGTTGAAACACCAAATATTGTGAAAGTTTATAAAATACTATTCATCCACACCTTTTTTGTAAAGCAAATTGACTAATTTATACGGTTATTCTCGTTTTCCAAAAATAAATTGAGTCACTTGACTGCGCAATTGAGTGGAATGACTGCGCACTGCAAATAAACCAAACCATGGTGAATTATCAAGGTATGTCTCTATATTTTCTTGGTCTATGTTTCTACAGGCTACAGGATTGTTGCGAGAGTCACCGATATCTGTGAAGAGGAAGCCCTTGATGACTCAATTGAAGCGGCTGATGTGACGGTGGTTGAAAATTTGGATGGTTCTATGGTTCCTCCAGATAAATCTTCACCATTGTAAGGCCGCTTGTGCTGCCTTAAAAGTTCTCCTGATGAAAGGAGACATATATATAGTTCTTATTCAAGAACCATACATATATAACAACAAGATCTGTGAATTAAGCACTCCGGGTTTCAAACTTTTGCATAATACCGGTAACGATATAAATCGAGCATGCATAATTGCTAAAAACGAACTAAACTTGTTTCTGCTTCCTTCATTGAGCAATGCAGACACTGTCGTAGCCAGTCTAGAGATATCCAAATGCAAATATTGGGTATCTTCGGTCTACATGGAACATGATAGGGAAATGCCACCCTGTGCCGTTAAGACCTTAGTTGAGGAGTCACTAAAAACAAAGACAAAACTCATTATGGGATGCGATGCAAATGCACATCATAGTATTTGGGGAAATAGTGATACTAATGCGTACTAACCTGGTAGTTTGCAATAAGGGAGATGCACCAACCTTC
This sequence comes from Haematobia irritans, assembly GCF_050003625.1. Taxonomy (NCBI): domain Eukaryota; kingdom Metazoa; phylum Arthropoda; class Insecta; order Diptera; family Muscidae; genus Haematobia; species Haematobia irritans. Next base: position 109,151,235 of record NC_134398.1, on the reverse strand, counting down.
GTCACCAGAAACAGGCAAGAGGTTTTGGACGTCACGTTGACCTCTCCGGAACTGAATGATAGGATATCTGAGTGGCAAGTTTTGAGGAAACATAGCTTCTCAGATCATCGCTACATCAGTTTCAGATTGGCTGTTCGTACATCAAAGACCATATTTCCGCCAAATGTTAGGAAAGCTGATTGGAATAAGTATAGGGAATCGTTCAATTTGATGATACCGAAAGTGCCAGAGACAAATATGAGCACTGTACAAGATATCGAACACGCAGTGGAGCGGATTACTAAGGCCTTCAACATGCCACTGAAAGCTGCTTGCCCTAGAGGAAAGCCAAGGGGAAAAAATCGGCCGCCATGGTGGACTACGGAGTTAAGTAATATGAGGAAATCCTGCAGGAAGCTCTTTAACAAAGCAAAGTCCACAAGAGCTCCGGAGGATTGGGACACTTACAAGATGAATCTGAGAGCATATAAACGAGAACTGAAAAGGTCTCAACAAAACTCTTGGGATGATTACTGTAGCAGTATTGAGAATACGTCAGAGGCTTCCAGATTACGGAAGGTACTAGCATCCACCAACACCGCTCCAGGTTTCATTAAAACATCGGAATGAAATTGGACAACGTCCAGTGAGGAGACGTTGGAGGCACTTTTGGACACACACTTCCCTGGAAATCAGACGGTTGAACCATGTTCTGGCGGTGTAACAGAGGCTCAGCGATCATTTCCTATCGAGGAAATTGTGTCGGAATCTAGAATAAAATGGGCTTTAAATAGCTTTGGACCATTCAAATCCCCCGGACCTGATGGAATTACTCCGGCGGAGTTACAGGCAGTGGCTGAAAGAATTATCCCCTGGTTGACGGTGATATATAAACGATGTGTAAACTTTTCTTAGCAGCCAGAAAAGTCGTCTTCATACCTAAAGCAGGAAAAGCTTCTCACTCGAGTGCGAAGGATTTCCGACCAATCAGCTTATCCTCATTCCTACTTAAGACCCTGGAGAGGATGATAGACATGTATCTTAGAACTAGCGTGGATTCAGGTTTGCTCTCGAAACGACAGCTACTGAGACCGCATTGCACGAACTAGTCAGCTTTATTGAAAGCTCACTATCTGTCAAAGAATACACAATCGTGGCGTTTCTAGACATCGAAGGGGCGTTCAATAATGTCCATCCGAGCTCGATATTAAATAATGTCCATCCGAGCTCGATATTAAATGGGCTGACAAGTCTGAATGTTGATCCCGGTATACTTAGGCTGTTAGACGAACTTCTAATAAAGAGACGTATTTCAGCCACACTAGGGCAAGCAAACATACAAAGGTATGTGAACAGAGGCACTCCCCAAGGAGGAGTTCTATCACCTCTTCTTTGGAATGTTGCTATAAACAACCTTCTGGTTTCCCTAGAAAAAGAAATGATAAAAGTGGTGGCATGCGCAGATGATGTGGCGCTAGCAGTCAGGGCAAAATTCCCATCCACAATTAGAGATATTATACAGAGAGCTCTCCGTATGACTCAGAAATGGGCGAAAGATAATGGTCTTGGTGTAAATCCAGCAAAGACAAAACTAGTCATGTACTGCAAAGATCGCAAAACTCCCACGGTTAGGCTCATTTCCTTAAGATGAGTACTATGTTCGGGTTTTCCACCAAAACACTAAATCAAAAGTACGAATATATTTATGAAGACGATTATATTTTGATCAAGTCTTGCCAAATAATGGATTTAAAAAGTCCAAGGAATTGATTGCAATTAATTTTGTATTTCTAATTAATTAAAAAAAGTAACCGTGAAAACAAGCTGGTTTCCAGCTTGAAAACTGAACATAGTACTCAGCTTTAGGGGGTACTGAAATTCCCTTTGGTGAGTGTGCAAAATACCTTGGCGTTATTTTGGACAGGAAGCTGAATTTTAGGCTTAATATTGAAGAGAGGGCGAGAAAATCCACGGTAGCTTTGTACTCGTGCAAAAAGGCAATAGGGAAAAAGTGGGGACTAAAACCAAAAATTGTGCATTGGCTATACACGGCAGTAGTTAGACCTATAATGCTATATGGTATTGTAGTCTGGTGGCCGGCACTTCAGAAACCGACTTGTTTAGATAAAGTTCAGCGTATGGCGAGTTATGTATCTCAGGCGCATTTAGTAAGACAGGAACAGACTCCCTTAATGTCATGCTACATCTATTGCCTTTAGACATTTTGGCCAAACAGTCAGCTGCAACAACGGCTGTGCGGTTGCGCGAGCTATCGCTGTGGTCGGAAAAAATGTACGGTCATAGTTCGGTCCTCAAAGTAATGCCAGATGTGCCTAACACCCTGGCAAAACCACTTTTCGACAAAAAGTTTGAAACTCTAATTCCCAACAGTGAGGCGTGGTGTACACAGACCCCGGGGAATAAAAGATATATAGATTTCTATACTGATGGCTCCAAATTGAATGGACAAGTGGGGTTCGGAGTATATTCTAAAGATCTGGAAATTCGAATAGCGAAAAGATTACCTAATCACTGTAGTGTTTTTCAGGCTGAAATATTGGCAATAAGAGAGGTGGTGAATTGGCTGAGAAGTAATGTTCCAACAAATATTGGCATTAATATATACTCAGACAGTCAACCTGCAATAAATTCCTCGGACTCTGTGTTCCTTAACTCGAAATCGGCCATAGGCTGCCGCAAATCTCTCAACGAGATGGCTGAGCAGTACAATATTCACCTAATATGGGTGCCTGGCCATAGGAACATACCGGGGAACTGTGAAGCAGATGTGTTAGCAAGGCTGAGAACGCTGTTATGATGGCCTATATTCGATGGGAGAATTGCAAGGGTTGTAACGACACCAAGCAAATATGGCCCCATTTAAACTTAAACCGCACACTAGATATGCTAGTGTTCTCTGCTATAACTGGTCGCTGCCTGATTGGCGAATTTGCAAAAACTATAGGTGCGAAGTATAATGACTATTGTATAAGCTGTCATGATGTGGAGGAAAAGGAATCAATTAAACACCTCTTGTGTAAGTGTCCTGCTTTTTGTGTAAGGCGTAAGCGAATTTTAGGAGCATATAGCTTTAGATTACTGGCTGACTTGGAAAACGTTAACTTAAGCAGTTTGTTAATGTTTTTGGAGCAATCTGGTTGGTTCCACAAAAGTAAATAATAGAGAAGGTTCAGTGGTTAAGACTAGAAGCGCCCATATGTAATAGGTACTTTTAGTTAAATGTGGTATCACAATGGACTGAATAGTCTAAGTGAGCCTGAAATTTAATCGGGCTGCCACTTTAAACTAACCTTAACCTAATCTAGTTAAACGATTTGGAACATTGCAGCAAATTCTCGATGTCAAGTAGTGTGAATCAGTATCTCCATTAATAATTTAGTTAGAAACACAATACCGTACATTAACCGTCTACTTTCAAGAGATTAACATAAGACGACTAGAATATGGAGGCAAATCGTATGAATTATTCCAGCCAAGCCCCCTCAAAGCAAAAATAAGAAACTGCTTCTGTACAGATTCAATACGATCAATAGAAGTACAATAACTCGGTGACCAGATAACACATGCATACTCTAATATCGGTCTAACCAGTGTCGTAAAGAGTCTCTTCGTAAGATAAGGATCAACAAATTCCTTAGACCATCTCTTAATGAAACCCAAAACACCAGTTACCTTATTGACACATCCCTCAATATGGGAACCAAAGTCAAGCCTGGAATCAAAGAATACACATAAATCATTAAAACTAAGCGCATTCTCAAGCCTATAATTCCCAACATAGTACTCAGTCTGTTCACAAACTCTACGAGAAAAAGTCATCTTCTTACACTTCAAAAGATTGAGTAACATACAATTAGAAGTACACCAATCTTCCAACTTGTCAATGTCCTCCTGAAGAAGTAAAGAATCACTAGCATTATCAAATGAAAGAAACAGCTTAACATCATCTGCGTACATCAATATCCTCGACGATATGATAACCGACGGAAGAACGTTCAAAAATAGGTTAAACAGAACCGGTTCTAGGTGGCTGGGGAACGCCAGATGTCACACGTATAAGCATAGATAAACTATCTTTAAATGCAACTCTCTGAGTTCTACCATGCAAGTAGGAATCGATCCAGCGATCCAGTAGACCTACCTCTCATAAAACCATGTTGGCATTCTGATATAATATTAGAAAGGGAGCACGAAATTCGGCTAGTTACCAAAAGTATAACACTTAACTTAGCAATACATCTGTAATTCCCAATGTCAGACCTACTACCTTTCTTGAACAAGGGAATGGCATAACTAATCTTCCATATGTCTGGGTAGCTACCATCCCTCAAAGATAAGTTAAGCAGACGCGTCAAAGGAATATATAAGAGATCCGCACATTCCTTCAGGATGAAAGAATGTATACCATCAGGCCCAGGGTAATAATTTACAGGTAAGGATTTTAATCCGTTAAGAACCTCAGGGAAAATATAGTAAAAGAGGGAATGAAATATGGATAATCCGATCCAACATTCGAACTATCAACATATGACTCCTTAAAATCATCATCATCATTAGAAACTGTGTCCCTATATCTCATAAAACTAGGAAAGGCTCGTGTCCTTCTTTTCGAATTAACGAAATTATAAAAAGTCTTAGGATTGGATTTCAGGGCATAGCACATTCTACTCAAATAACTTTCATAGCAATTCTTGTTGAGTCTGACGAAATTGGATCTAGCAACTGAGTAGTTAAGAAAATCAAAAGATTTGCCACTCAAAAGAAATTTCCTGTACAACTTATTTCTTAAGTTACGAACACGACGAAGTTCCTTCGTAAACCAGGGAGGTCCAAGATCCGATTGTCTATTGGATAAGGGAACGAAAGTCCTCATCAGATCGGCAAAAGTATTATAAAAACCAGAAACCTGATAGACTAAATTATCGCAATCAAATAACCAATCAACACGGATAAGATCACCCTTAAGTCCTAATATGTCATATTTTCTAAAATCCAATTGTATCCTACGAGTATAATTAGAGGACGTGATATCCCGACTATAGGAATCCAAGAAAATACAAAGAGTAGGATGGTAAGTGTCTTCAGGATTTGCGAAGGGTTCCACTCTAGAGACATGAATGTCGGAGACATTACAAAATACCAAGTTAAGCATTTTCCCTGAAGTGTTATGAACGTTATTAATTTGAGACAAAGTAAGATCGGGCAAAATGTCACGGAAAGACGGGTCGACTGGCGGTGACACATTGGCAAGTCGAACCTTTTCTAAGGTGACGACATCAAAAGGAGGCAATCCCTCTCGAAAGAGATTCAAGGAACGAAGAAATGCTTTGTTTATCCTAAAGAAATTAGGATCAGTCGACCCAAGCACGTTGTCGGCTAAGCAAAGCGATTCCTTAAAATGGGCTCAAGGAATTCTTGAAGCTGGAAAAAGGGAACGATCACCGGATGAGCTGCCATCCTCTAAACGGGATCAAAGATCGTTTGCCTCAGTTGCAAAAGACAGCCTTGTGATGGCTATTATTAATAAAGGAGCATTGGACGGTATGATTCCAAGGCAAAAATGGGGGTAAATTGAGAACGCGATGTCTGGTGTCTACTCAGAGGTGCCAAAAAAGTTTCCCGGACCAAGTCCTCGACTTCAAGATGCTGGATGGTATCAAGGACGATATAAGTTAATAACTTTTGCGGACCAGAGGTCTATGGATTGCTTTAAAGCTGCATTGATGCTAATTGGTGAAGTTTGGGAAAGAGCCGCTTTGGAGTTAGTCGATAAAAAAGACATACCGGCTAAACCTAGAGCACATGCATGGATACCGGCAAACCCTCCTGATCCTGAGTCAATACTAGAGAGACTAAAAGAATGTAACCCAGATCTTCCAACCGCCGATTGGAAGGTTGGTCGTTTGGATGAGGTGGATGGACCACGACATGCGGTGTTTATATTAAACATTGAGTCGCTGCCACATCTAGCCCAGACCCAAGCACGTGTAAGTTATGGCTTTCATGATATCCATATGAAGGTATACAAAAGCGATCAGCCAAAGGATTCCGAAACGGACAAGCCTGCGGTAGAGTCAGCAGTGAAAAAATCTCCTAGCGAAGCCGAAGGAGACATAAAACCTGCAGCCTATGGTGAAAATCATATGCGGGAAGTTTCTACCATAGACCAAGGAAGGTATAGACATCTCAAGTGAATTCACAGCGCTGTAGTTTGTCTGCACACCGTAGATGGCTCTTTTTCGTCTGCAATTGAGTGATTTTTTAATTTGGCTTTAATTTGTTTTCTTTCCTTTGTTCTCTCGTTGAAACACCAAATATTGTGAAAGTTTATAAAATACTATTCATCCACACCTTTTTTGTAAAGCAAATTGACTAATTTATACGGTTATTCTCGTTTTCCAAAAATAAATTGAGTCACTTGACTGCGCAATTGAGTGGAATGACTGCGCACTGCAAATAAACCAAACCATGGTGAATTATCAAGGTATGTCTCTATATTTTCTTGGTCTATGTTTCTACAGGCTACAGGATTGTTGCGAGAGTCACCGATATCTGTGAAGAGGAAGCCCTTGATGACTCAATTGAAGCGGCTGATGTGACGGTGGTTGAAAATTTGGATGGTTCTATGGTTCCTCCAGATAAATCTTCACCATTGTAAGGCCGCTTGTGCTGCCTTAAAAGTTCTCCTGATGAAAGGAGACATATATATAGTTCTTATTCAAGAACCATACATATATAACAACAAGATCTGTGAATTAAGCACTCCGGGTTTCAAACTTTTGCATAATACCGGTAACGATATAAATCGAGCATGCATAATTGCTAAAAACGAACTAAACTTGTTTCTGCTTCCTTCATTGAGCAATGCAGACACTGTCGTAGCCAGTCTAGAGATATCCAAATGCAAATATTGGGTATCTTCGGTCTACATGGAACATGATAGGGAAATGCCACCCTGTGCCGTTAAGACCTTAGTTGAGGAGTCACTAAAAACAAAGACAAAACTCATTATGGGATGCGATGCAAATGCACATCATAGTATTTGGGGAAATAGTGATACTAATGCGTACTAACCTGGTAGTTTGCAATAAGGGAGATGCACCAACCTTCGTCACCAGAAACAGGCAAGAGGTTTTGGACGTCACGTTGACCTCTCCGGAACTGAATGATAGGATATCTGAGTGGCAAGTTTTGAGGAAACATAGCTTCTCAGATCATCGCTACATCAGTTTCAGATTGGCTGTTCGTACATCAAAGACCATATTTCCGCCAAATGTTAGGAAAGCTGATTGGAATAAGTATAGGGAATCGTTCAATTTGATGATACCGAAAGTGCCAGAGACAAATATGAGCACTGTACAAGATATCGAACACGCAGTGGAGCGGATTACTAAGGCCTTCAACATGCCACTGAAAGCTGCTTGCCCTAGAGGAAAGCCAAGGGGAAAAAATCGGCCGCCATGGTGGACTACGGAGTTAAGTAATATGAGGAAATCCTGCAGGAAGCTCTTTAACAAAGCAAAGTCCACAAGAGCTCCGGAGGATTGGGACACTTACAAGATGAATCTGAGAGCATATAAACGAGAACTGAAAAGGTCTCAACAAAACTCTTGGGATGATTACTGTAGCAGTATTGAGAATACGTCAGAGGCTTCCAGATTACGGAAGGTACTAGCATCCACCAACACCGCTCCAGGTTTCATTAAAACATCGGAATGAAATTGGACAACGTCCAGTGAGGAGACGTTGGAGGCACTTTTGGACACACACTTCCCTGGAAATCAGACGGTTGAACCATGTTCTGGCGGTGTAACAGAGGCTCAGCGATCATTTCCTATCGAGGAAATTGTGTCGGAATCTAGAATAAAATGGGCTTTAAATAGCTTTGGACCATTCAAATCCCCCGGACCTGATGGAATTACTCCGGCGGAGTTACAGGCAGTGGCTGAAAGAATTATCCCCTGGTTGACGGTGATATATAAACGATGTGTAAACTTTTCTTAGCAGCCAGAAAAGTCGTCTTCATACCTAAAGCAGGAAAAGCTTCTCACTCGAGTGCGAAGGATTTCCGACCAATCAGCTTATCCTCATTCCTACTTAAGACCCTGGAGAGGATGATAGACATGTATCTTAGAACTAGCGTGGATTCAGGTTTGCTCTCGAAACGACAGCTACTGAGACCGCATTGCACGAACTAGTCAGCTTTATTGAAAGCTCACTATCTGTCAAAGAATACACAATCGTGGCGTTTCTAGACATCGAAGGGGCGTTCAATAATGTCCATCCGAGCTCGATATTAAATAATGTCCATCCGAGCTCGATATTAAATGGGCTGACAAGTCTGAATGTTGATCCCGGTATACTTAGGCTGTTAGACGAACTTCTAATAAAGAGACGTATTTCAGCCACACTAGGGCAAGCAAACATACAAAGGTATGTGAACAGAGGCACTCCCCAAGGAGGAGTTCTATCACCTCTTCTTTGGAATGTTGCTATAAACAACCTTCTGGTTTCCCTAGAAAAAGAAATGATAAAAGTGGTGGCATGCGCAGATGATGTGGCGCTAGCAGTCAGGGCAAAATTCCCATCCACAATTAGAGATATTATACAGAGAGCTCTCCGTATGACTCAGAAATGGGCGAAAGATAATGGTCTTGGTGTAAATCCAGCAAAGACAAAACTAGTCATGTACTGCAAAGATCGCAAAACTCCCACGGTTAGGCTCATTTCCTTAAGATGAGTACTATGTTCGGGTTTTCCACCAAAACACTAAATCAAAAGTACGAATATATTTATGAAGACGATTATATTTTGATCAAGTCTTGCCAAATAATGGATTTAAAAAGTCCAAGGAATTGATTGCAATTAATTTTGTATTTCTAATTAATTAAAAAAAGTAACCGTGAAAACAAGCTGGTTTCCAGCTTGAAAACTGAACATAGTACTCAGCTTTAGGGGGTACTGAAATTCCCTTTGGTGAGTGTGCAAAATACCTTGGCGTTATTTTGGACAGGAAGCTGAATTTTAGGCTTAATATTGAAGAGAGGGCGAGAAAATCCACGGTAGCTTTGTACTCGTGCAAAAAGGCAATAGGGAAAAAGTGGGGACTAAAACCAAAAATTGTGCATTGGCTATACACGGCAGTAGTTAGACCTATAATGCTATATGGTATTGTAGTCTGGTGGCCGGCACTTCAGAAACCGACTTGTTTAGATAAAGTTCAGCGTATGGCGAGTTATGTATCTCAGGCGCATTTAGTAAGACAGGAACAGACTCATTCTACTCAAATAACTTTCATAGCAATTCTTGTTGAGTCTGACGAAATTGGATCTAGCAACTGAGTAGTTAAGAAAATCAAAAGATTTGCCACTCAAAAGAAATTTCCTGTACAACTTATTTCTTAAGTTACGAACACGACGAAGTTCCTTCGTAAACCAGGGAGGTCCAAGATCCGATTGTCTATTGGATAAGGGAACGAAAGTCCTCATCAGATCGGCAAAAGTATTATAAAAACCAGAAACCTGATAGACTAAATTATCGCAATCAAATAACCAATCAACACGGATAAGATCACCCTTAAGTCCTAATATGTCATATTTTCTAAAATCCAATTGTATCCTACGAGTATAATTAGAGGACGTGATATCCCGACTATAGGAATCCAAGAAAATACAAAGAGTAGGATGGTAAGTGTCTTCAGGATTTGCGAAGGGTTCCACTCTAGAGACATGAATGTCGGAGACATTACAAAATACCAAGTTAAGCATTTTCCCTGAAGTGTTATGAACGTTATTAATTTGAGACAAAGTAAGATCGGGCAAAATGTCACGGAAAGACGGGTCGACTGGCGGTGACACATTGGCAAGTCGAACCTTTTCTAAGGTGACGACATCAAAAGGAGGCAATCCCTCTCGAAAGAGATTCAAGGAACGAAGAAATGCTTTGTTTATCCTAAAGAAATTAGGATCAGTCGACCCAAGCACGTTGTCGGCTAAGCAAAGCGATTCCTTAAAATGGGCTCAAGGAATTCTTGAAGCTGGAAAAAGGGAACGATCACCGGATGAGCTGCCATCCTCTAAACGGGATCAAAGATCGTTTGCCTCAGTTGCAAAAGACAGCCTTGTGATGGCTATTATTAATAAAGGAGCATTGGACGGTATGATTCCAAGGCAAAAATGGGGGTAAATTGAGAACGCGATGTCTGGTGTCTACTCAGAGGTGCCAAAAAAGTTTCCCGGACCAAGTCCTCGACTTCAAGATGCTGGATGGTATCAAGGACGATATAAGTTAATAACTTTTGCGGACCAGAGGTCTATGGATTGCTTTAAAGCTGCATTGATGCTAATTGGTGAAGTTTGGGAAAGAGCCGCTTTGGAGTTAGTCGATAAAAAAGACATACCGGCTAAACCTAGAGCACATGCATGGATACCGGCAAACCCTCCTGATCCTGAGTCAATACTAGAGAGACTAAAAGAATGTAACCCAGATCTTCCAACCGCCGATTGGAAGGTTGGTCGTTTGGATGAGGTGGATGGACCACGACATGCGGTGTTTATATTAAACATTGAGTCGCTGCCACATCTAGCCCAGACCCAAGCACGTGTAAGTTATGGCTTTCATGATATCCATATGAAGGTATACAAAAGCGATCAGCCAAAGGATTCCGAAACGGACAAGCCTGCGGTAGAGTCAGCAGTGAAAAAATCTCCTAGCGAAGCCGAAGGAGACATAAAACCTGCAGCCTATGGTGAAAATCATATGCGGGAAGTTTCTACCATAGACCAAGGAAGGTATAGACATCTCAAGTGAATTCACAGCGCTGTAGTTTGTCTGCACACCGTAGATGGCTCTTTTTCGTCTGCAATTGAGTGATTTTTTAATTTGGCTTTAATTTGTTTTCTTTCCTTTGTTCTCTCGTTGAAACACCAAATATTGTGAAAGTTTATAAAATACTATTCATCCACACCTTTTTTGTAAAGCAAATTGACTAATTTATACGGTTATTCTCGTTTTCCAAAAATAAATTGAGTCACTTGACTGCGCAATTGAGTGGAATGACTGCGCACTGCAAATAAACCAAACCATGGTGAATTATCAAGGTATGTCTCTATATTTTCTTGGTCTATGTTTCTACAGGCTACAGGATTGTTGCGAGAGTCACCGATATCTGTGAAGAGGAAGCCCTTGATGACTCAATTGAAGCGGCTGATGTGACGGTGGTTGGAACTAGTCAGCTTTATTGAAAGCTCACTATCTGTCAAAGAATACACAATCGTGGCGTTTCTAGACATCGAAGGGGCGTTCAATAATGTCCATCCGAGCTCGATATTAAATAATGTCCATCCGAGCTCGATATTAAATGGGCTGACAAGTCTGAATGTTGATCCCGGTATACTTAGGCTGTTAGACGAACTTCTAATAAAGAGACGTATTTCAGCCACACTAGGGCAAGCAAACATACAAAGGTATGTGAACAGAGGCACTCCCCAAGGAGGAGTTCTATCACCTCTTCTTTGGAATGTTGCTATAAACAACCTTCTGGTTTCCCTAGAAAAAGAAATGATAAAAGTGGTGGCATGCGCAGATGATGTGGCGCTAGCAGTCAGGGCAAAATTCCCATCCACAATTAGAGATATTATACAGAGAGCTCTCCGTATGACTCAGAAATGGGCGAAAGATAATGGTCTTGGTGTAAATCCAGCAAAGACAAAACTAGTCATGTACTGCAAAGATCGCAAAACTCCCACGGTTAGGCTCATTTCCTTAAGATGAGTACTATGTTCGGGTTTTCCACCAAAACACTAAATCAAAAGTACGAATATATTTATGAAGACGATTATATTTTGATCAAGTCTTGCCAAATAATGGATTTAAAAAGTCCAAGGAATTGATTGCAATTAATTTTGTATTTCTAATTAATTAAAAAAAGTAACCGTGAAAACAAGCTGGTTTCCAGCTTGAAAACTGAACATAGTACTCAGCTTTAGGGGGTACTGAAATTCCCTTTGGTGAGTGTGCAAAATACCTTGGCGTTATTTTGGACAGGAAGCTGAATTTTAGGCTTAATATTGAAGAGAGGGCGAGAAAATCCACGGTAGCTTTGTACTCGTGCAAAAAGGCAATAGGGAAAAAGTGGGGACTAAAACCAAAAATTGTGCATTGGCTATACACGGCAGTAGTTAGACCTATAATGCTATATGGTATTGTAGTCTGGTGGCCGGCACTTCAGAAACCGACTTGTTTAGATAAAGTTCAGCGTATGGCGAGTTATGTATCTCAGGCGCATTTAGTAAGACAGGAACAGACTCCCTTAATGTCATGCTACATCTATTGCCTTTAGACATTTTGGCCAAACAGTCAGCTGCAACAACGGCTGTGCGGTTGCGCGAGCTATCGCTGTGGTCGGAAAAAATGTACGGTCATAGTTCGGTCCTCAAAGTAATGCCAGATGTGCCTAACACCCTGGCAAAACCACTTTTCGACAAAAAGTTTGAAACTCTAATTCCCAACAGTGAGGCGTGGTGTACACAGACCCCGGGGAATAAAAGATATATAGATTTCTATACTGATGGCTCCAAATTGAATGGACAAGTGGGGTTCGGAGTATATTCTAAAGATCTGGAAATTCGAATAGCGAAAAGATTACCTAATCACTGTAGTGTTTTTCAGGCTGAAATATTGGCAATAAGAGAGGTGGTGAATTGGCTGAGAAGTAATGTTCCAACAAATATTGGCATTAATATATACTCAGACAGTCAACCTGCAATAAATTCCTCGGACTCTGTGTTCCTTAACTCGAAATCGGCCATAGGCTGCCGCAAATCTCTCAACGAGATGGCTGAGCAGTACAATATTCACCTAATATGGGTGCCTGGCCATAGGAACATACCGGGGAACTGTGAAGCAGATGTGTTAGCAAGGCTGAGAACGCTGTTATGATGGCCTATATTCGATGGGAGAATTGCAAGGGTTGTAACGACACCAAGCAAATATGGCCCCATTTAAACTTAAACCGCACACTAGATATGCTAGTGTTCTCTGCTATAACTGGTCGCTGCCTGATTGGCGAATTTGCAAAAACTATAGGTGCGAAGTATAATGACTATTGTATAAGCTGTCATGATGTGGAGGAAAAGGAATCAATTAAACACCTCTTGTGTAAGTGTCCTGCTTTTTGTGTAAGGCGTAAGCGAATTTTAGGAGCATATAGCTTTAGATTACTGGCTGACTTGGAAAACGTTAACTTAAGCAGTTTGTTAATGTTTTTGGAGCAATCTGGTTGGTTCCACAAAAGTAAATAATAGAGAAGGTTCAGTGGTTAAGACTAGAAGCGCCCATATGTAATAGGTACTTTTAGTTAAATGTGGTATCACAATGGACTGAATAGTCTAAGTGAGCCTGAAATTTAATCGGGCTGCCACTTTAAACTAACCTTAACCTAATCTAGTTAAACGATTTGGAACATTGCAGCAAATTCTCGATGTCAAGTAGTGTGAATCAGTATCTCCATTAATAATTTAGTTAGAAACACAATACCGTACATTAACCGTCTACTTTCAAGAGATTAACATAAGACGACTAGAATATGGAGGCAAATCGTATGAATTATTCCAGCCAAGCCCCCTCAAAGCAAAAATAAGAAACTGCTTCTGTACAGATTCAATACGATCAATAGAAGTACAATAACTCGGTGACCAGATAACACATGCATACTCTAATATCGGTCTAACCAGTGTCGTAAAGAGTCTCTTCGTAAGATAAGGATCAACAAATTCCTTAGACCATCTCTTAATGAAACCCAAAACACCAGTTACCTTATTGACACATCCCTCAATATGGGAACCAAAGTCAAGCCTGGAATCAAAGAATACACATAAATCATTAAAACTAAGCGCATTCTCAAGCCTATAATTCCCAACATAGTACTCAGTCTGTTCACAAACTCTACGAGAAAAAGTCATCTTCTTACACTTCAAAAGATTGAGTAACATACAATTAGAAGTACACCAATCTTCCAACTTGTCAATGTCCTCCTGAAGAAGTAAAGAATCACTAGCATTATCAAATGAAAGAAACAGCTTAACATCATCTGCGTACATCAATATCCTCGACGATATGATAACCGACGGAAGAACGTTCAAAAATAGGTTAAACAGAACCGGTTCTAGGTGGCTGGGGAACGCCAGATGTCACACGTATAAGCATAGATAAACTATCTTTAAATGCAACTCTCTGAGTTCTACCATGCAAGTAGGAATCGATCCAGCGATCCAGTAGACCTACCTCTCATAAAACCATGTTGGCATTCTGATATAATATTAGAAAGGGAGCACGAAATTCGGCTAGTTACCAAAAGTATAACACTTAACTTAGCAATACATCTGTAATTCCCAATGTCAGACCTACTACCTTTCTTGAACAAGGGAATGGCATAACTAATCTTCCATATGTCTGGGTAGCTACCATCCCTCAAAGATAAGTTAAGCAGACGCGTCAAAGGAATATATAAGAGATCCGCACATTCCTTCAGGATGAAAGAATGTATACCATCAGGCCCAGGGTAATAATTTACAGGTAAGGATTTTAATCCGTTAAGAACCTCAGGGAAAATATAGTAAAAGAGGGAATGAAATATGGATAATCCGATCCAACATTCGAACTATCAACATATGACTCCTTAAAATCATCATCATCATTAGAAACTGTGTCCCTATATCTCATAAAACTAGGAAAGGCTCGTGTCCTTCTTTTCGAATTAACGAAATTATAAAAAGTCTTAGGATTGGATTTCAGGGCATAGCACATTCTACTCAAATAACTTTCATAGCAATTCTTGTTGAGTCTGACGAAATTGGATCTAGCAACTGAGTAGTTAAGAAAATCAAAAGATTTGCCACTCAAAAGAAATTTCCTGTACAACTTATTTCTTAAGTTACGAACACGACGAAGTTCCTTCGTAAACCAGGGAGGTCCAAGATCCGATTGTCTATTGGATAAGGGAACGAAAGTCCTCATCAGATCGGCAAAAGTATTATAAAAACCAGAAACCTGATAGACTAAATTATCGCAATCAAATAACCAATCAACACGGATAAGATCACCCTTAAGTCCTAATATGTCATATTTTCTAAAATCCAATTGTATCCTACGAGTATAATTAGAGGACGTGATATCCCGACTATAGGAATCCAAGAAAATACAAAGAGTAGGATGGTAAGTGTCTTCAGGATTTGCGAAGGGTTCCACTCTAGAGACATGAATGTCGGAGACATTACAAAATACCAAGTCAAGCATTTTCCCTGAAGTGTTATGAACGTTATTAATTTGAGACAAAGTAAGATCGGGCAAAATGTCACGGAAAGAGTTGAACCGTTCAAATGTCTGAGGAAGAAGAAAGTTAGAGTCAACACAAGGTGTCCAAGAGATTCTAGGAAGATTAAAATCGCCAAGAACAATCAGAATATCGTCAAGAGAGGAAATTTCATTAACACATCGTAGACGCCGAGTATAACCCAAATACACATCCTGACTAGAATCAGGCTGAATATATAAACATACAAGAAAGAAGGTACGATTACGTATACGAACCTTGACACAAACAAATTCATCCTCATCATCACCTGGAAACAACAGATGAAGGGAATGAGTTATGAACTGCACTATTATACACATCGCACAGTATCTCAGAATTAAGGACATGTGGTTTAAGCCAAGTCTCAGTGAAAACCAAAAAGTAATATGAAGATGTGAAACTACTAACATAAATGTCATTTAATTTCGAGTTAATGCCACGAACATTCTGGTAAAGAATGGATGTGTTAATAATCAGTTTTTTGGAATCGACTGCGGTTCAGTATTAGATCTAATGACCACAGGATCGAAACGTCTAGGTATGTCTCCAGAGATGAACTCTTTTACCAAACCACCAGAAGGCCAAAACTCACGAGTAAGAAGAGTATCAAATAATATCTGTGGAACAGTAATTCTAAATGATGCGATATCCCTTGGGGAGTTAAAATTAAATTTATAGACGTTACAATCACGCTCATTAAATTTAACGCCTTTGGAACGAATGTAAGAAACAATATCAGACTCAGATGTAGCCGGCGAAAGTCTTGAAATGAAAACAGATATACGCGGGGGACCAACAACCAAATTGTGAAGTTGATTGCCGGTACCATTCACATTCAAGCTATCTGGCTCTCGTGGAGAGGGAATATTAATCGGACCAGCTATAGAAGCAGAAGAGTGAGAAGTAATAGGAATTGAAGAAGTCTGTACCTGAACATCTAGAGTAGAGCCAGACGCACCGTTAATAGACGGAGTCTTTGGCGAGGGGACATCAATCGTGTCACGAGGGCTAGGCAATAATGGTGAAGGTGCAATCTGTACAAGAGGTGTAGGAGAAAGAAAAGCGCCAAGCAAGTCACGCGAGCTAACATTCATGTCCGATGGAGCAGAAAAGGATGAAGACTTCTTCCTCTTATATTGAGGGGATGCCATGATATGATCAGGCCATTTTAAATGAGAAAACATCTTCTCGAAATTCCTAAATCTCGTAAGAATAGATGATAAATCATGAGAAATCTGCGAGAACCCTTTTTTAGATTCCCGATACAATCTATAAAAATCAACATCAATCTTCCGCCAATTAATACATGACAAACGTAGTCCACTCGAGACATCAGTAATCTTATAGTAATCTCTTCCATTAAACCCAGCACACTTAAAATGAGATGTACCTTCGCATAACCAACACCCAGAGAAATGGTTGGTTGTAATTCGATAATTACAATGAGGAAATTATGTCAGTAACTTATTTTTTGTTACAAGAACAATGTTTTGATTATTTTCCCCATTATACATTCAACACGACCATAAAAAAGTTCACAGGATCAAAACGAAATTCCCATAACCATTCAATTGGTTACAATAACCAATGCCGATAAATTTGGTTTTATGCTGCATAAAATTGTTGAGCTAACCACCAGCATAGTGAGACTTACATCAATGGAATCAACAAATGGTTGGTACAACCAAAAGTTGAGTATACTAATAGAATCTTAGTTCAATTATAGGACGGACGTAAGGTAGTTGTTGCAACAAATAAATATTTATATCAACATCGACATGGTAAATGGTATGACGCTACAACATTTGCAAAACGGGGAACAACATTCACTTGATAATAGTCCGCAATACATTGAATAAAGTTTATCCCATAGAAAAGAAGTAGCCTTCAGGTAAGTATCGCTCCGATTTATAAAAAAGGAATATTACAAAAGTTTCCATAAAAATTGCAGGCTTCATACACCAACAAACACAAATACTTTTTACGGCAAGCGAGCTTTTTTATTGTATTAAGAATACAGGAAGAGTCTAAGTCGATCTGTATTTATATCTAGAGGCTTAAGGAAGAAATTTCTGGCAAGTATAGAATGAATCAGGTTCTGTAGTTTGACCACATAATTGCGACCTAATAACCATCTGTCATTGGTATACAAACATTACCTATAAAAAATTGTAAATTGATCTCACATATATGTAGATCAAAAACCTTTTTTGTTAGCACCTTTTGTATTTATTTTCGTAGTTTATTATGATTGTAAATCTTGTAATAAATTAATAAAATCTCAATATAATCTGCCCTTTCATTTGATATTGGAATTTGGTTAGGATAATAGTAAAGAAAATCGAGGGCGGTTGCACCAACAAACAAAACAATTAATATGAAATTGCGACAACCAATGCAAAGTTGATCCAACATACTACCATGTAGCTACAATTGCCAAATGTTAGTTGTGCTGACAGATATCATTGATAGTTGATGGAACCACCTGCTTCGGTTGGCAAATAATTCGGTTGAGGCAACGAACAAGATATAAAACGTTCATTCACATTTGATACCTTGCAATTAATAAAACTACACTCTATTTTAACAAGCGCCTAAAAGTAAACTTCAAAAATCTTATAAAATTCAAAATACTATTATCTTATATTCTAAAATTATGCTTCAAATGATGTATGTAATACGCGACAGTATAACAAATCAGATATATCCCAATAAACACAGGATGAGCGTTTTTCAAATGCAACAACTTTTCAGTTTGAGGGTAAATATAATTTTCAACATAAATTCAACTTGACTTGAAATAGCTCATCTTCAATACATCTTCAAATTGTTTGCGAATTACTTCCAATTTGCCAAAATGTTGACGAAATCTTTGAAAAGGTGTTGAAGATAATATGAGAACACTTTGACAAAATACTACCCTAAAATGCAACGAAAAAACCATGTGGTTTTCAATACTTATTTGCGCAACGAAGTTCGTGGTCAATTGCAAGAAATTAAAAAAATGGAAAATTTTAGACAAATAACCAAATAGTTTATAAAAATAGGTAAGTGAAAATAAAAAATGAAATAAGACTTTAAGGAAGTCACTAAATGTATATCTCTTTGCAGAAAACTAAAATTATGGATTCTACGTTCTTGAAAACATTAAAAAGCTGACCGATGAAAAATGGTGGACAATTAACTGGAACTGCTGTGACGGTTGCATTTATATTTAATTTACACTTCCATGATTTCTTTATTTTTATTTATATTTTTTTTGCGGCTGTTGTTGTCTTGTTGTACAACTTGTTTTGACATGACTTTTGTCCAACGAGAGTGGCAACTCATAGTGACACAACAGAGGTGTATTTTTTTATAATTTGACAACCGAACAGGGTGAAATTTAACGAAGGTAGGTCAACCATGCGGTTAGAGCGTCTTGATCAGTTCATTCCAATTGAACAGCGACAAGGTGAACGTGTGAGAAGAGGTGTCTCATAAAATTAAAGTTAACTTAGTGATTTTAGTGAATTAGATAAGAGATCTCCATTATACTTTTTACCAGAAATTTATAAATTTTCTGTTTATAGGAAAAGGGGTAAGAATAATCTTATTATTTAGATTTTGTTTATTATATAAGATTAAAACTTGTGGTATTTAAATCACACGTGAGTTTCATTTAATATAATATCCAGTGAAAATACATGATATATGCTTCCATTCCGAAATTAATTTCAATTAAATAAATTCTGTTTTATTTTCGTTTTTTTTTTAATTCCATTTACAAATTAGGTTCAAGCCTATGTTAAAATCATGTATAACTCACGTGTTACCACAAGCTTTTCTTTTGTATTTCGGTCTGAGTAGAAAACTATATTACATTTCATCTATCTGTTAAATTGTTTAAAATCAACAAAGTAAGGCTTAATACACATTGAAATGTTGTGCATGATGATGAAATATGTAATTTTCTATAAAACCAAATCGAAATGCTACAAAAAATAAATTTATTTTTACAATGTTCTGATTTGGCCATTATCCTTGTCCATCTATACAGGCCAAGGCCCCTTTATGTATATATATATACTGTACAAAACAGAATCTCAAGTAACCTCAGAGCACGTGCGGCATCTATGTTTGATTACTGGGAACTCATATACACATGTTTGGTGTCCAGGTCACCCTGTTCCATTGTACCCACGTGGTAATACCGTTTCACTAAGGTAATAACGTGTATGTAGAATCCTTGCAAGTTTGCCATTGCTATGTTTGAATTATTCAATGTGAAATTTTCTACGAAATCTCGAAATGTGCTGCGTGTGCCATAATAACACTAAATCACATGACCTATCCTAACCTAATATTGATCATGTTCAATTGGTTACCATTAAAAATAATTATTAACTAACATATACTAATCTCATTGACCAAAAGAAAAGACAACAGTAATTAAAATATTAATTAAAAATAATTTGGCTAAGACTAAGAAATAATTACAAAATTCTACAAACAAAAAAATATTAAAATTCACAAATATGAACAAAATTATCTAATATAATCAAAAGTATTCAAATTTTACCGTTAATAAAAACGAAACTTAAAATTCCATAAAAGAATTACATATTCAAACTTAGAACTAAATATTGAACCATATATGCTATATATTGGATTAAAAACAGAATAAGAAAAAAATACTAAATACCTAAAATAATTTTTCATATTACAATTATACTGACTACAATTAAAAATGTATTAATATCATGCATTCATGTAATATCATGCAATTAAATAATCAATTTATTACATAAAACACTCTTTCATATATATAATTATTATTGTTGCCAATTTTAAAGAAATTAAAAGTAATATCATCATAAAATAACTAATTTTTCTTTATATTGCATAATTCAAATTTTCTTAGAGAATAATCTTCCCTTTATTCTTTGACGAAATTTGTTATTATTTTTTTTTTGTAAATAATTATTTAAATCTTTATAAATGGCAATAATATCAACATTTGAAAAATCTTTAAAAACAGCAACAATGAAATAATTTAAAAATCTGTAAAAAAAGGAAAAATCAACAAAACAAAATTATAAAAAAATATATATATGTGTATACATATATACTTGTACGGAAACATTTAAAAACAAAAATTTCATATGTAATCTGAATACAAAATCAAATAACAAAAAAATATATATCTATATGTTACCATAATTGTTTATTATTTTGTATAAATATAAAAAGAATTGTTATATATGTATATATTTAATGTAATTCATTACTGTTATTATTTTTAAGAATTATTATTACAAAAATTCAAAAAAAAAAAATATATATATATATTGATATGTAAAAAAACTAAAAGCTAAACTAATATGTGTTAAATAATTAATAACAAGGCAGAATATGTAACGGCTAGCTAATTTTAAATAGCTATATTAATAATAGGGGTATTTTCAAATATATATAACCGGCGAAGAAAATACCAAGGATGACATTTATTGTCATATGGGGAGGGCAGCCGCTAGGTATAATAACAGCTTGTACCCATGGATTCGAAATCCGTTGGCAAAATTCAAAAAGCATTAACTGTTCACCCGTTCCAGTAATATAGCATAATTATGTCAAATACGACACACCGCCTCTGGACCAGCTGATATACACCTACATAAATATTACACATACTATCATACACAAGTATGGTCAGGGCTGTAAAAGCGTAATTGCTATTTACATGTCCCTAATTATATTTGTGTGTTTCCATCTCTGGTCAGAGAAAACAATATGGTACATCAAAAAACTTTAAATGTACGACCCAAAAGCGGAAAAGAACCACCCCATCCGACGAGCTAAGCTGTGCCCTAACATCTCCGTACCATATCCGCTAAGGGGGTTGTCACACTGCTTCAAATAGTTTATAATAATTGGTACGTCAATATGAAAAATTAAATCAACTCTTTAGAGAAGTCACTAAATTTGCAGAAAACTAAAATCTTTAGATGCTACATTCTTGCAAACATTAAGAAGCTGACCAATGAAAAATGAGTGGCCTATCGACAAGAAAAAGTTTCCAGAAACATTACAAGTGCAACCAATTAAAATTGTTAAAAACAACAAATTGTTGAAATCAACAACTTCTGGATGAAAATGTGCATCACATCGTCAGTTTAATTCATATGCTATTATCAGTTTAAAATGGATATTTTGTGTATTCCTTCTGCTGGAAATCAATTCTAACACGCGGTCCAGTACGTTCCTATTTTCAAATTGAAATCGAATTATCAACTAATAATGTTTAAGATATTTAAAGTTTTGTTGTTTGTTTCTTTTTTTTTCTTATTTGTTGATATGTTTAATAAGATCATTATTTATCAATTGGTATTGTAGTGTATTATGTAGTGTATTATTATATATTTTATTTTGATGAAAATGAATAAATTATACAAAATTCATAGAATTTTGGCTTTGACTTTCAATTTGAAGTGGGGATATCATTCATACAAATTTAGGTTGAAAAGTATTTGCAACGATGTTAATTTTGAATTTGACTCGCATCGAAAATTGTTTGACGAATTATTGAGTAGCGATGCATTTCAATTTGAGGATAACACTTGAGATATTATTGCTAATGTGTTGAATTTCACTATTGAGGGTAATGTCTGTTTTTTGTTGAGAACACGATTTTCTTAAATTTCTCAACTTGAATATTACCCTAATCCTTTGAAAAATTGTTGAAATTTAGCATTTTTCAAACGTTCGTGTTTATTGGGATTGTTATCAAAGCAAGCAAGCAATAATAATGCAGTGTAAACAAAGTATAACTCACTGGGAGACTGAAGAATAAATCACTAAAAAAACAGCGAAAATCGCACACAAGCACAAAGAACTCGATTTATCTCGAATAGGTAATGATTCACACTATTGAAATGCACAAATATAAATGCGTGTCACTCAACCAATCACTAGAGAAAATATATATTTCTTACAATATTAACGAGCGCGCAAAATAAAAAAAAAAAAAATTTTAAGGCTGAACCAGGGTTACCTTTCGTAATAACGACGATCCTACCAAAAAGTGTGCCGGGGTTAAGGGAGATAAATCATATGGGTCTTCGCTTGCTGGACTTAGGGGTCGAGAATTGAGGCAAGCTTCAATTCTGATCAATACAATACTGGTTAGAATTGACAATTCTTGAAATGTAAAATAGATTTGAGATTTAACACCAGCCTCCCATAACCCGCCCATATGTGAAGCCCCGGGAGGTATGCAGTCCTACTCTAAATTCTGATGGAAGTTATCGTGAGTGGCACCCTCCTTGAGTGACTTCATGAATTCTAAGGGTGTGAAGTTAAAGTTGTTTTAGCGAAGACACAAACCACTTTACAAATTTTGAAAATTTTAACTTTTGTTGCGAATTTAAGACTTTTTGGTAAGAAATTAAATTACACATATCTTAAACACAAATACGTGTATTCTTAACATAATTTTGAGCAAAAAGTTATTTGAGTAATCTAGATGTCATTCAAAAAATATGGAAAAAGGAATTTTTCATTCAGTAGACTTTTTCAGTCATTTGTAAGGAGAGTTAAAAAACAAAAGTGGGTATAGCACATTAGCCCAGAGGCGTAGGTGATATAGTTAACGAGATAAAAGGGGGACATTAATGTATTTTCGAAGAGCTAAAAATCATTGATGGGGCACAGTTTAAAAAAATAATTGTGTCTGTAAGATTTAAGGGCGTAGAAGACTATTCTGGAGATCCCATGAGCGTAGCTGGGCGTTAAGTCTGAGGGGGGTCAATTATATTTAGGTCAATTTTGTGGGTCGATTTTCGGGCATTTTTAAAGGCAAAAGTGGGTATAGTACATTAGGCCCGCAATGCAATGTTGTTGCTTATTATGTCAATTTTAAAGATTCAGGAAAAAATGGAACAAACGATAAAGATTTTTTGATAGTATATAAATTACCTAAAAAATTAGAGTTTTTGCCTGTTCAAAATAGTTGCAACTTATATTAAGTGTTACATATATTTAAAAATAATTAAAGTTTTTGTATTTTTAACGATAAATGTTAATAGTTGATGCTATAGCAATGCCGTTTCATTACTTCTGCGACTTTTTGCCATTGGTTAGGATTAAATGGTTAAGTATAGCCCATGTTTCAGGCTCAAAAAGATTTCGAAGGACTTTTGCAAAAATTTCGTACTAATTTTTGTTTTAAAACTTTCCAAAAGTTGTTTTATGACCTACATTAGGCGACGGAACAGGCTAGTCAAGCACCCGCAATTTTTCATTGTAAATCATTGTTTTACCACGATACACGTGTACTAGTGATAATGATCGCGCTGAATAATCCATGCAGGGGCCAAATCACCGCAGTCGAAATCGAGTACTTCGTCGTCGTAATGTAGTTTGCACGGATCACCTGTCATGTGCGGCCGAATATGGTTCTAATTTTTATGGGCTTTAGCGCCATCTGTTTGTGGAAAGCCCCAGACGTATGATGAATATTGTTATCCATCCCTG
Source organism: Haematobia irritans (assembly GCF_050003625.1). Taxonomy (NCBI): domain Eukaryota; kingdom Metazoa; phylum Arthropoda; class Insecta; order Diptera; family Muscidae; genus Haematobia; species Haematobia irritans. The sequence goes on along the minus strand of NC_134398.1, from coordinate 109,127,369 downwards.
GCAAAAACAAACATATGTTTTTGTTGGGGATTGGAATCAAATTTCGCGATGGCTGGGAAGTGGAGAAGATTATGGCGAATGCAACGTCAATAATGGAGGTTTTGGAGAGTCAGATTATTCTGAGTTTGGATGCTGAGAAGAGTGGTCGGTGCGACAAAGAGTAAAAAAGAAATAGAAAAATTGTGTAAATTTATCAATCTTATAATACGAAAAAAGATATGAACACAAACAATTATGTATAAACAATAATATAAAACAGTTTTGTTTGAAAGTTTTTAACTTTCCCAGCTGTCGAATATTTGTTGCTCTCCAGAAATTTTGTTGATTTTGGCTGCTGCATTGCTTTCCGTCTTCTATGCTGTGTATGATCCTATTCCATCTTGGGTGTAATTAGCGCTGGTCAACCTACAGCGCCTCAGGTACCTCTGATTCGTCTGTTGTCATACATTGGAATACTCGTACATTTGTTTGACTTAGACTGACGGACAGACATAGACAGGAGCTTCTGTAAATAAAATAAACAAATCTAATAGTTATTTGATTTATGGCAGGTTTCTGTGTTAGCAAAAGGGGGTATTCATTAGCGCTGTTTTGTTTCGTTGCGCCTGGTTTGGGCATGATAAATAGTGTTTAGGCTGAGCTCACCCTAATACTAAGTTTAGAGTTAATAGGACTGGAAATGTGGGTCCACTTTTAACGCTCTTAATGTTTGTCCCGGCAGGAACAAGAAACAAGAGCTACATGAAAAAGGTTATATGTTTTATTTACGGAAGTTATATTTTGGCGTTACTAATACTTACGTGATCTAGACGAACGGACGGAAAGACATTAGACCGAAGAAAGGATTTCGATGCTGTCTGTGGAAGAAGTTGGACATTATTTGTTTATGAATTTAAAAATTGTTTTGATAAAATACTTATCTTTTATGATTTTTTTTTTTTTGAGAATAATTGTAAATTCTTGCCTTAATTAATCTTCTTCAATTTCATGATTCTAATTTATCTGAAAGAGAGAAAAAGGATAATAAAAATATGTTTATAATGTCGTTTGAAAAGAAATAATATTGATGTTAAATTATTAAATATGGAAGGCTAAAGAAGTTATAAGGAAAAGGGGAAAAGGTGATTTAAAAGACAGGTGAGTAGCAGTTGGGGTGTCCCGAATGGATGGGCCACAGGGACACCATGGTTGGGTAGGGTTAGGCCACGGCATGCTTTGGGAATCCGGCATGCCAGCAAACCAATATGAGTGGAGATTGTGTAAAAATTATCTTACGATTTTTGATACGTACCTGTTGTGTTTTGTGATGTCCATCAAAGGCTGGTTGTTTTTATTTTATTATTTTTTTTTGTCAGCTGCCAGAGGACTGGTTTGCCAATGAACCGCGCCCCACAGACTGAGCCAAAAGCCGGCAACACCGTTCAGCAACCAGCGTACGGCAACTCAGTTCCTCCCTCCAGATGGCGGTAGCCTCCGGACTGTGACACACCGCAGTCGTTATCGAATGGTTTCTACTCGAAGTTGAACACGATAGGTAGCATGCTATCGAAAACGAAGTATGTAGTGATTATTGAGCAGAAAAAAGGTAAACAAAAAGAAACAAGTAGTTGGTGAAAATGGAAGTTGTAGCGCATGTTATTATTATACGACATATTTCATTTTTATATTTAAATCATTATACATGCATTTATTACATTTTTCTTATATTTATATATTACATCACTAACAATTACATACATTGAAAAGATAAATATTTCTACCGTTTCTATTTTGTTTATATGACGCATACTTTTATGTTTCATTGTAATTGAGTGTAAGAAGCTAGTAATATTTAACAAACAAAAGAGAAAGAGAGTTATTTTGAGTGTTAAATTGAGTACTTGAGTAACTAATTGTTTGATTCTCACTTGTATGCATAGGTTTATGATCTATCATTACTCTCATATGTTTATTGAGCAATAATTGTAAATCGTTCTGTGTTATTATAAAAGGAGATGCATAGAAGCATAAAGGTTAGTTACTGGCTTACCAGTCGTTGAGGTAAGAGCTAAGACTACTTGGGGAACGCATTAGCGTGGCCGGTTGTCTTTAATCTTGCTTTGCCGACGGCAAACAACACTTGGCGAAAGCGAAAGCAGTCACTTGTGTTTATGCCTGAGGCATTAACGATTGTTAATATATAAATATATTGTGTAAACTTAAACTTTACTAAATAAAGTTTATAACGTTTTATGTAGAAATCTTGCGCGTTATTATTTCTGGGGAAATTGGAATTATACCGCATCAAAACCTCTACATAAATTTGGCGCCCATCCGTAGTGGCCAGTTTTGTTTGGATTTGTATGGAACCTGTTACCTCACGAAGAAGTCCAAGATTACAAAACATGACTAACCCAACTTTAACAACGGAGCAGTTTGAGAAATTGATGCAGGCTGTATCAACTGCCAATGTGAAGTCCGGAACGTATAGCCACTGTACTGCTCGTTACAACGGTGAGAGAGATCCGGCTAAACTTGAGGAGTTTATATCAGCCATTACAACTTTCAAGACTGTGGAGAAGATTGGAGATGATGATGCTATCAATAGCATCCCGATGCTGTTGCTGGGTGACGCTTCTGAGTGGTGGAGTGGTGTGAAAGGTAAGGCGAAGAAATTTGAAGATGTCCTTAAAATGTTGCGTGATTCATTCTGTCCACCGAAACCTGCATGGCGTATATATGCTGAGATGTTCGAGGGAAAACAGCAGAAAAACGAGGCAACTGATACTTTCATACGAAAGAAAAGGGCATTATTCGCGAAACTTCCAAAAGCTCCATCGGAAGGCGATCAAATCGATATCCTATTTGGAATGCTTCATGTCCAAATCCGTGATAGAGTTTTTCGACACAAAGTAGTGAACTTCGACGAATTACTCAAGGATGCACGGGAGGCTGAAGAAGCTATAAACGAAAAAGGAAAGTCTGTGAACACTGAGGTTCCGTCCGTCGGTGGTCCAGTTCGTTGTACGTATTGTCGAAAGAAAGGACATACGAGAGACAATTGTTTTAAAAGGGAGAAGTATGAAGCTGAGGCTAGACAAGAAGCTACTATTATCGCACAAACTACCACGGCAAAACCCAAATTGGCATGTTATGGATGCAATACACCGGGATACGTCCGCGCGAATTGTCCAAATTGTAGCGGTAACAAAAGGCAACAAAATCCAGAAGGCTTTGTAAATTTTAATACAATGACTCTTCGATTAGTCGGAAGAGAGATTCCTGTGGCCAACATTCACATGTTCGGAGTCCCTGGCCAAGCATATTTAGATACGGGAGCACGAACTAGCATTGCCAGTGCAAATCTAAAGACAATTTTGGATTTTCACGATTGTGTATACAATAATGTACGGATGGAAATTTCTTTGGCAGATGGAAGCAGATCTGTGCAAGAATGCCTGTCGACGGTTTGTAAGATTGCAATTGGTGGAAGATCCTTTGATGTACAATTCGTCATATTGCCTTATGCTAACAATAATCGAACCCTGTTAGGTTCTGATTTTCTAGAGCAAGCGGCCATTGTTTTAAATATGGGTCAAGGTTACTGGTATTTCGAGGACGATCCCAGTAAAAATTTTGAATTCCCTGAATTGCTTCCTTTGAATTTGAACCTACTTGAAACAATCAAAGTATCTAGCAAGAAAAGGAAAACCACTAGAGAACCAGTTCAAAAGGATCTTATGAGAGATGGACCAACGAAACCAAAACAGTATCACCACGAAGTTCATATGGCAGAATTTGAAAGTTATGGTCCAGAAATTACGGAAAATGATTACTCACCTCATTCGATTCAGGCTATTTTTAAAGATTGTTTGCCAGATAGTGAAAAAGACACGCCTAATCGTGGTTCTAAGTCAAATCTCTTTGGATCTCCTAATTTGGTCTATGATACTGAGAATATTGACCCAATTCCCATACCGATGTTAATGGTCGATTTCAAAATTCTAAAACAATCAGATGGCGAATTTTTACAATATAATGAAAAACGGGAGTTAGACCAACTTTTGCAAAAACATTGCGTAATTTTTGGTGAAATCGGAGAGCCAACTCCTTATATGGAGCACAGCATAAATACAGGTAATCATCAGCCTATAGCATCGCCGGCATATAGATTGTCTTTCGCAAAAAGTAAAGAGTTGAGAGTAGAAGTGGACCGAATGCTTGAGCTGGGTATAGTTGAGGAATGTGAATCTGCCTGGGCTTCACCGGTTGTAATGGTTCCAAAACGAGATGGTGGTATAAGAGTCTGTGTTGATTACAGAAAGTTAAATGCTATTACAGAGCCAGACAGATACCCATTGCCCCGTATAGATGACTTGATCCATGCAGCAAAAAGTACGAAGTTCATGACCACGCTTGATCTCCAGAGCGGCTACTACCAGATCGCAGTTACTTCAAAAGACAGAGACAAGACCTGTTTCATTACTCCATTTGGCCTGTTCCGTTTCACACGAATGCCTTTTGGCCTTAGAAATGCACCAGCAACATTCCAACGCCTGATAGATCGCTTTAAAGCCCCGTTGAAGGACATGATGATCCTGGCCTATTTGGATGACTTAATTATATGTTCTCCTTCTTTTAAGGCTCATTTGAATGATTTAAACTTAGTGTTTGCCCGTTTGAAACTGTTTAACCTGCGAGTTAATAATGCTAAATGTCGATTTTGCTGTCAAGAGGTAAGATACCTTGGTCACATTTTAACACCAGATGGTATAGCTATCGATCCGGCTAAAACGTTGGCAATTTCGGAGAAAAAGGAACCAAAGAACGTCAAACAACTGATTTCGTTTATCCAAACCTGTTCTTGGTATAGAAAATTTATTGATAACTACGCCCAGATAGCAAAACCTCTCACCGATCTAACCAAGAAAACAGCAATATGGACGTGGGGAGATACCCAGAGACAAGTTTTCCAGGCTCTGAAGGATAAGCTGATAACCCCACCGGTTTTAAAGCAAGCACAAGATGGACTACCATTCATAATTAAAACAGATGCAAGTTCAATCGCTCTCGGTGCAGTTTTGATCCAGGGGGAAGGCCCTGACGAGCATCCGATTGAGTATATCAGCAGACTACTTTCTAGTGCTGAAAGAAATTATTCAACCACCGAAAGAGAAGCACTTGCAATCGTGTGGGCATGTTCAAAATTTCGAGGATATATCGAAGGCGCTGAAATTATCCTTATGACTGATCATCAGCCTCTTAAGTGGTTGCTAACCATGAAATGTCCTGTTGGTCGCCTTGCTAGATGGGCATTGCAAATCCAGCAGTATAATTTTCGTGTCGAATACACTCCTGGGAAAAGTAACTCGGTTGCTGATATGTTATCCAGACCTAATGAAAATGATGATGATCCTGGTAGTATGCCTTTATTCAGTTTTCAAATCGATTTCCCACACAAAACTCCCGAAAAAGTGCGAGATGAACAGTTTAAGGACGAAAATCTTAAAGAAATCATTATTTCTATAGAATCGGAAAATGAAAATTTAAGCCACTGGCTAAATCGTGGTTATGTTATGAATGATGGTGTTTTGTATCGATATAATAGCGACGAAACCGATGAAGCTCAATTAGTTATTCCCGAGCATGAGCGAAATGATATCCTTAAAATCTACCACGACGAAAGCACAGCTGGTCATTATGGCGCTGAAAGGACAATACAGAGAATCGCAAGCCGATATTTTTGGCCAGGCATGAGAGCCGAAATAACCAAATATGTCAAGACATGTGTTGAATGCCAACGATTCAAAGCATCAAATGTGAAACCAGTCGGTCTAATGAAAACAACAAGTTCCAAGCAACGTTTTGAGGTATTGGCTGTTGATCTTTTTGGTCCGTTACCTTTGACAGAAAACGGATTTCAATGGATACTCATAGCGGAAGATATAGCATCCCGTTGGGTAGAACTGTTTGCCCTTAAAGAAGCTACAGCCGAAAATTGTGCAAAAATGTTGATCGAGGAAGTTTTTCTGAGATATGGTGTACCTAGACGTCTTAAAAGCGACAATGGTGTCCAATTTATTTCCGCCATAATGCAACAAGTGACTTTTTGTCTAAATATACAACAGCAATTCACGCCAGTCTACCACCCACAAGCTAACCCAGTCGAACGCAAGAACCGTGATCTGAAGGCGCAATTAGCTATTCTGGTTCAATCCCATCACAACACTTGGGCAACCCATCTCAGTGCAATACGGTTCGCGATGAACACATCTAAATGCCAGTCTACTGGATTCACAGCCTCCTATTTAACTTTTGGCCGTGAGTTAAGAACAATAGATGACGTCCAAAATGATCTACGGTCTGTTGTGGAAAGCGAAAACTTTATTCCACAAATAACCAAATATCTACAGAATCTATCTAAGATCTACAAAGACGCCGTAGAATCCGAGCAACATAGACAGGATGAGAACAAAAGAGCTTATGATGCCCATAAACGACCTCAGCCGAATTTCGATATTGGTTCCAAAGTTATGGTCAATACTCATGTGCTAAGCCAATCATCAAAAGGACTGACTTCTAAATTTGTGCCGAAAAGGGATGGTCCCTACATCATTATAAAGAAAATTGGTTCTACTTCTTATGAAATCGCCGCACCTGATAATTTAGATGTACCTTTGGGAACATATCATTCATCCGCTTTAACTATGTTCCGAGATAACAACCGTAATGAGATGCCTAAACCAGTTCATCCCATACGCAAGCGAGGAAGACCAAAGAAGTCATAGGTCGTTGTCGTGCCATCGAGTCGTTGTCGCACTCCAAAGGGGGAGATTGTAGCGCATGTTATTATTATACGACATATTTCATTTTTATATTTAAATCATTATACATGCATTTATTACATTTTTCTTATATTTATATATTACATCACTAACAATTACATACATTGAAAAGATAAATATTTCTACCGTTTCTATTTTGTTTATATGACGCATACTTTTATGTTTCATTGTAATTGAGTGTAAGAAGCTAGTAATATTTAACAAACAAAAGAGAAAGAGAGTTATTTTGAGTGTTAAATTGAGTACTTGAGTAACTAATTGTTTGATTCTCACTTGTATGCATAGGTTTATGATCTATCATTACTCTCATATGTTTATTGAGCAATAATTGTAAATCGTTCTGTGTTATTATAAAAGGAGATGCATAGAAGCATAAAGGTTAGTTACTGGCTTACCAGTCGTTGAGGTAAGAGCTAAGACTACTTGGGGAACGCATTAGCGTGGCCGGTTGTCTTTAATCTTGCTTTGCCGACGGCAAACAACACTTGGCGAAAGCGAAAGCAGTCACTTGTGTTTATGCCTGAGGCATTAACGATTGTTAATATATAAATATATTGTGTAAACTTAAACTTTACTAAATAAAGTTTATAACGTTTTATGTAGAAATCTTGCGCGTTATTATTTCTGGGGAAATTGGAATTATACCGCATCAAAACCTCTACAAAGTATTATTTATATATTTTGGCAAAATACGTTTAAGAAAATATATTACTTGCAGTTAAGGCCGGTATGCACCTCTAGCGAAATTTTCGGTAGCAAAAATTTATTTAAGTCTACAACAAAAAAAACAGGGCTGTGTACACAAATTTTAAACCAGCTAATCGCTTTAAAAAATTGTTAATATATGTTCCAAATATTCCTCAAATAAATTGTTTATTATTTACAGACCTTTTAAAACTTTTACGCACACAATGATTGTAATAAATTAAATGTTTGCTGCCAAAATATGCTTTTGACAACCCTGTTATTTTCATTAGAGGTGCGTACCAGCTTACGAAATTGAACGCTACCGAAAATTTCGTTAGCATAAATAGCAATGCATTTCTTATGGGAATGAAATTTTTCGCTAGAGGTGCATACCGGCCTTTAGGGAAACGGAACAAAGGAAGTAATGCTCAGTAGCCGCTTCAAAAAAACTCCTTTTTTAAGAACATATTTAAAAGCTTCTTTTAAATCTATGGATGTTAAAAACACAAATAGTTAAAAGCACTCACTTCAAAATAGAATCACTTACAGGCAATGCACTTCAGGCAATGCTAAACGACTGATTTTGTCTCGAATATTTTTCCTTATTAATGCCACTTTGTACTCAACCTATGAATCCGAAGACGAGGAAAACAAAAACACATGGATTCATAATAATTTTTACACATATACATATTTTGATCACAAAAATTTATTTTGAAATCATCTTTTGTTTCCAATTTCTTATTACCATATGTTTACAGCAATGTAAAAAAAGTAGTAGACAAAATAAATTACGATCGAATGCGGTGATCCAAAATTTTACAGCGATCGAAATGTTTCTCGATACGAGATATCACATGGGACAAAATGTTTTTGTCCCATGTGATATTGCCTAATATTGGTCCCACCACGATTGACGTAACTTTTTTCAATTCTTGGATTAAGGCTTTCCTTGCAGCCTTCGTACTAAATTTGATCCATGCTAGTTAAACTTTGAGTTGTAGGAAAATATTAAACATTTCTACTGCTCCTGAGGCCATTTGAGGTATTTGTGTGAAAATTTAAGGCGAGCTAACCTAGTTTTCTTTGAAATAAATGATTTTTGATATTTTTGTATAATCGTACTCCGACTTCTAATGCTCTACCCCTGATCGTTATGGTTGATATACCCAGTTGAATTTAATTTTTGTGATATTTGATTGCATTGTTGCATAGTTGTTTGATTACAAAAAAATTGAAAAACGTGAAAATTCATTTCAATAAACGTTGAATTACACACCATGCGTCAATCAGTGCGTTGATGGGAGGGTTGATTTTTTCTGTTTGCGGCAGACTATTCGAGCTTTTGATTTCAAAGAGAAATTTCAACTCTTCAATCATCGGACGCATTTAACGCATGGTATGTAATTCTACCTTAAAAGATATTATTGTGTTGTTTTCGCTTGCAAAAAATAAAACGTTTTTCTACCTGTTCTCGGTACGTTTTTTTTTTAATTTGGATAATTTCCAAAAAATCATACGTTGCCGTTATGTTACGGTTACGCTACATTTTTGATGCATAACCAGACCTTTAGGGTTTCTTCTACACCCGTGCACAATTTTGATTCATCCACTGTTTATAACTCTAGACGCAGTTGTGTTTTGCACATTATACTCTTCCGAAATTCGTGTTTGTCACACAACCACATTAAAACTATCGTTATTTCTTTTGGTGTAGTCTTAGGGTTTCTTCTACCCCGGTGTACAATTTTGGTGCATCCACTGTTTATAGCTCTAGACGCAGTTGGGTTTTGTACATTGTACTCTTCCGAAATTCATGTTTGTCATACCCCCACATTAAAACCACCTAATAAACACAGGATGAGTATTTTTCATATGCAACAACTTTTCAGTTTGAGGGTAAATATAATTTTCAACATAAATTCAACTTGACTTGAAACAGCCCATCTTCAATACATTTTGAATTTGTTTGCGAATTACTTCTAATTTGCCAAAATGTTGAAGAAATCTTTGAAAAGGCGTTGAAGATAATATGCGAAAACACTACTCTAAAATGCAACGAAAAAACCATGTGGTTTCCAATACTTCTTTGTGCAACAAAGTTCGTGGTCAATTGGAAGAAATAAAAAAAAACTGGAAAATGTTAGACAAATAACTGAATTTACTCCAAATAGTTTATAATAAATGGTAAGTGAAAATACAAAATGAAATAAAACATTAAAGAAGTCACTAAATGTATATATTTGCCGAAAACTAAAATTATGGACTCTACGTTCTTGAAAACGTTAAAAAGCTGACGGATGAAAATTGTCGGAAAATTAACTGGAACTGCTTCAAATTGGTAAGTCAATATGAAAAATTAAATCAACACTTTAGAAGTCAATAAATTTAAATCTCTTTGCAGAAAACTAAAATCTTTGTGTTCTACATTCCTTCAAACATAAAAAGTTTCCAGCAACATTTCAAAGTGCAACCAATTAAAATTATAAAAAATTTGCATCACATCTTCAGTTTAGTTTACATCCTTTTATCAGCTTAAAATGGATATTTGTGAATGCCTTCTGCTGGAAATCTATGCTAACACGCGGTCCATCACGTTCCTAATTTCAAACTGCCCGCATATTAATTAATTTTAATACAGTTTTATGACACCAACAGGAAGAAATCGAATTATCTGTGCAAAAGTGTTTACAAATAATTTTAAGACATTTAAAGTTTTGTTGTTTTGTTCTTATTTGTTGCTATGTTTAATAAGATATTTATTTTTCAATAAGTATTGTAGTGTAGTGTATTATTATATATTTTATTTTGGCGAAAATGAATAAATTATACTAAATTCATAAAATTTTGGCTTTGACTTTCAATTAGAAATGGGGATATCATTTATACAAATTTTGGTTGAAAAGTATTTGCAACGATGTTAATTTTTAATTTGATTCGCATCGAAAATTGTTTGAGCAATTATTGAGTAGCGATGCATTTTAATTTGAGGATAACAGTTGGTAAATTATTGATAATGTATTGAATTTTACTGTTGAGGGTAATGTCTGTTTTTTGTTGAGAACGCGATTTTCTCAACAATTTCTCAAGTGGAATATTACCCTAATCCTTTGAAAAAATGTTTGAAAAATTTTGTATTTTAGCATTTTTCAAACGTTTGTGTTTATTGGGCATCGATATTTAGCTTTTTATTGTTGGTTAGTGTGTAAATATAACCATAGCGATAGGCGGTAGGCGAAACATTTTTGCCGCAACGGCAAATACAATAAGCTTGACGGCGAATAATTCCCTTTTTCACGTTTCCTAGCGTTTTTGTTGACAATACAGCACGCTTTGACAATATTAAACAATGAAGTTGAATAAAAACATACAATGACTTGTTATTTATTGAGTTATTTCAAGAAAAAATAATCTACACGTCTCCAGGCAACAGCAATTCCTAGTGGTGAGTTAAAAAAATTGATAAGCGATGGCAACACTATACCAGTTTTCGCCAAGGAGCTAAGGTTTTCAAATGCAACAACTTTTCAGTTTGAGGGTAAATATAATTTTCAACATAAATTCAACTTGACTTGAAATAGCTCATCTTCAATACATAATCAAATTGTTTGCGAATTACTTCCAATTTTCCAAAATGTTGACGAAATCTTTGAAAAGGTGTTGAAGATAATATGAGAAAACTTTGACAAAACACTACCCTAAAATGCAACGAAAAAACCATGTGGTTTTCAATACTTATTTGTGCAACGAAGTTCGTGGTCAATTGCAAGAAATAAAAAAATGGAAAATTTTAGACAAATAACCAAATTGTTTATAAAAATAGGTAAGTGAAAATAAAAAATGAAATAAAACTTTAAGGAAGTCACTAAATGTATATCTCTTTGCAGAAAACTAAAATTATGGATTCTATGTTCTTGAAAACATTAAAAAGCTGACCAATGAAAAATGGTGGACAATTAACTGGAACTGCTTCAAATAGTTTATAATAATTGGTACGTCAATATGAAAAATTAAATCAACACTTTAAAGAAGTCACTAAATTTAAATCTCTTTGCCGAAAACTAAAATCTTTGGATGCTACATTCTTGCAAACAATAAGAAGCTGACCAATGAAAATTGAGTGGCTTATCGACAAGAAAAAGTTTCCAGAAACATTACAAGTGCAACCAATTAAAATTGTTATAAACAAAAAATTGTTGAAATCAACAACTTCTGGATGAAAATGTGCATCACATCGTCAGTTTAATTGCCCGCATGTTAATAAAAGGAAGGAACCAAAAGGAAGGAAATCGAATTATCAATGCAAAAGTGTTTACTAATAATGTTTAAGATATTTAAAGTTTTGTTGTTTGTTTTTTTTTTTTTTTGTTCTTATTTGTTGATGTGTTTAATAAGATTATTATATATCAATTGGTATTGTAGTGTATTATGTAGTGTAGTGTATTATTATATATTTTATTTTGATGAAAATGAATAAATTATACAAAATTCATAGAATTTTGGCTTTGACTTTCAATTTGAAGTTGGGATATCATTCGTACAAATTTAGGTTGAAGAGTATTTGCAACGATGTTAATTTTGAATTTGAACTCGCATCGAAAATTGTTTGACAAATTATTGAGTAGCGATGCATTTCAATTTGAGGATAACACTTGCGATATTATTGCTAATGTGTTGAATTTCACTGTTGAGGGTAATGTCTGTTTTTGTTGAGAACGCGATTTTCTCAACAATTTCTCAACTTGAATATTACCCTAATCCTTTGAAAAAATGTTTGAAAAATTGTTGAAATTTAGCATTTTTCAAACGTTTGTGTTTATTGGGAGTGCTTCAAACTGAAAAATATCAACCCTTCCATCAACGCACGGATTAACGCATGCTATGTAATGCGCTTTACAGATTATCAGTTATTCCGGACGGAATGTCGGTGTTTGTAAAGAATCTTATAGTGTGTCGGATCGGTACGACTTGTCGGCGATGACTCAAGAATCGGTAAATGTGTTATCGATCCCATAAACATGCAGCAGTATCGATTATGCCTTCGGACTTAACTTATAATGTACACAATATATGGGATATGTTCGACGTGAGCACTGTCGTCCGGAATAACTGATAGTCTGTAAAGCGCATTACTCAACCTTTAGAATAAGTTTTAATTTAGCGACACGCCGCTAGCCGTCACGGTATTCCGTCGCGGATTTTGGGCTTCCCATAAGAAATACCCGTAAATAAGTGTTCGCCTACCGGCTATCGCTATGGTTATATTTACACACTTATGCTTATTGCCGGTAATTTTATCGAATTATTCAAAAAATAGGTATTAAAACCTAAAACCAAAATGATCACATTTGTTTGGGTTGCTGGTAACATTTTAAAATTGCGCATTCTGTACAGCCAATTAAACACCTACACCGGAGCTACATTGATAGATCCCACCGGAAAACTTATGTTTTCCAATCATTGTGAGGAATCTTCATGACTTTGTTTGACATTCATCGCTACTTTGTACGCAGGAAATAGAGACAATTGTTAACCATATTACCGCGGTCGTATGTTGAACTGAGCATATCTAGGACAAAAAAATACTGCGCGTGCAAATGCACCAACTTACACTGGCAACTCAAAACAGCGATTATTAGGAATATTAAACAAACAAATCTTTTTTTTTGTTTGTCCAGTTACTCGAAATGAGGATTATTTGGCCACCGAAGTACTACCCCAACGCTATAAACAAACAATTCAACCAAATCCACTAATCTATTTAACATTACGGCGCTTTAGTGGCGAAACAGTGTTGCCAGTACGCCTTACAAAAAATTAATGAACCCATTACGCACAGTTGGTGGCACCACAAAGAAATATTTGAGTTCAAGCAATTTACTGAAAATACACAAAGATTTACCTTGCTTTCGTTCCGTTCTTAATGCGCTTTACAGATTATCAGTTATTCCGGACGGAATGTCGGTGTTTGCAAAGAATCTTAAGGGCACCTTATACGGTCGGATAAACCCTGCGACACAACACGTTGCGGCGACAAATCCGATTGTATAAGGTCGTGTTCGGCTGTCGCGGGGATGTGTTGGCATAAAATCAAAACAACTTTGATTTTTTCTGGTTGGGTGGTACAAATCATTGAGTGTAAGGGGATGTTCGACAAACATTATCAAAGACAAATTTATTTTTACATTAAAAACAGCCATTTATGCAATGAAATTAATGATGGATCGCCAATTCTGGTTGAAAATTAAAGAAATATATAAATCTAAACCAGTATTGTTGCAAAAACGTGGAAAAATTCCACTTCCAATCAATGGGAAACCAGGCGACAAGTATTTTGAAATTCAAGTAATTTGTAATATATTAAATGTGGATTACTTCAGGAATCATTGTTTTGACACATATACCAGAATTTTTTTTATTATCTTCTTCCAGTTTTTCAGTAAAAAATGGTTTCACCCATAAATCTTCGTACAACTTCATTGTTTGTTTATGCTTCTTCTTATTTTTTCATGTTGTCATCACATTTGTTCGTGCAGTGTAAGGGCAAAACTTGAACGAACAAACAACAAATAGACGAACCTCTGTCGGAGTGTTTATCCGACCGTCTAAGGTCCGCTTTACAGTGTGTCGGATCGATACGACTTGTTGGCGATGACTAAATAATCGGTAAATGTCCTCTCTGCGTCTTGACACGAAAATAAACCACCTAAAGCATTCCAATCTTGGCAGTAATACAATTCCCAATGAGACTCGAATTGTTTAAAGGTTGGATGTACAAAAGATGTATAGTGTTTATTTGCTAAAAAGTAATTATATAAAATACAATGAAATTAAAAAATTAAGAATATGCTTACATGTTTTTTGTGTCCAGCAGAAAGGGACAAAATCAAGGCCTGAAGGGCTTTTATATGAAAAAAGGGAACGCTAAAATTTACTAATACAAATAAACATATATAATGTATATAAGGAACTGCCATAAAATTATTGTTCAGTGGTTGCGGTTCGAACCCACTCGCATTGCCAACGGTAGTGCTGCCATTTTTCGGGTTGCCATCAACAACATCCTCACCCCCGTGAACTGACCCGGACGGGGAGGCTTCACAAGAATCATGCACATCAAGCACTGCAAGTTTAGATATGGGTCTTCGATATTGGCCTCAGACGGTTGATACCAACGCCGACCGAGCCACTCCATCTTTACCCACAAACAATTCGGTTACTCTTCCACGTTTCCACTGTGACCTCGGCATGTCAGGGTCGCATATAAAAATCAAACATCCAACACTAATTGGATTTGAGGGGAGACACCACTTCGACCTCCTTGTCATCTCCGGCAAGTATTCGGACATCCATTGACGCCACATTCCATTTTTTAGATTTTGTAGAACTCGCCACTGTTTCCGTAAACACATTAGCCTTGGCTCGAAGGGGGCTGGCGTCTGGGTAGAATTCAAACATCCCAATAAGAAATGATTTGGTGTGAGGGGGTCCGGATCACTTGGAGTCACAGGTAGATGTGTCAGGGGACGTGAGTTGACCATGTTTTCTGGCTCAATCAAAAAACTGTGCAGAGTTGCTTCTCGGGGGCCTGCTCTTTTAACATCATGAAAAGAGCCTTCTTGACAGAGCGCACGAGTCGTTCCCAGACACCACCTTCGCTGGGATTTGCTGGGGAATTAAAAATCCATTTGATACCAAGGCCTGCAAGAGATGAAGTAATTACGTTATTGTCAAAAAGGTTACTAACCCCCTGCAATTCTTTGGCAACTCCCACGAAGTTGGTGCCGTTGTCGCTCCGTATAACCAAAGGCAGTCCTCTTCTATTAACGAAATTTCTCAAGCACAAAAGGAAGGCATCGGTTGATAAATCGGTTGATAGTTCTAAGTGCACGGCTCGTACTGTCAAGCAGGTGAATAAACAGACCCACCTCTTTTCCCGCTGGCGACGCACTGTGACATTTAAAGGCCCAAAATAGTCCACTTCTGTATACGTGAACGGTCGAACATAAGGAGTCACTCTATCGATTGGAAGAGGAGCCATTTGAGGTTGACTTGGCTTGGCACGATGAAGGCGGCAAACACGGCATGAGGACTGGACGCTATTCAAGAGACGGCGAAGAGATGATACCCAAAAACGCTGACGATATGTTAATATTGATATGTTGAAATTTGGTATGGTATGATTCCACTAATAAACGAGTGAACAGGTGCTTCCTTGGGAGAATTATAGGATTTTTTGCTTCTATAGACAAATTCGGTGCATTAACCAGACGACCATTACCACGAAGTAAGCCATCAACTCCAATGAACGGATTGAGTGATTTTATTGAACTGGTGTTAGCGACTGATTTATTTTTCTGGATACATGTAATTTCATTAGCAAAACAAGATTTTTGTACTTCTTGACATAGATGGTTTTCCGCCCAAATTTCTTCTTCTACCGTCAGCTCGCCTTTGATGCAGTCGATGCCTTTTAATTTATATAGCAAATTAAGTATGTACAGCCTTACCCAAGCCATGGTTCTTCTGAGTCTGGAATATTTAGAAAAGCGATTAAACTCAGGAATTTCAGGTCGTACCTGGTTTGTAAAAAGAATGATATGTTTTGAACGGAGCTCGGAACCGCTGTCATCAGAACAATTTTTCATTTGGGTTTCCAATGGCCAGTGTGACTCATCCATACGAAGAAAATCTGGTCCATTTTTCCACCGTCCGTCTATCTCATAATTAATGGGAAATTTGGCTCTAGTCCCATAATCAGCTGGATTTATATTTCCGGGGCACAATTTCCAGTCACTGATTTGGCTGCTTTCCAAAATTTCCCCAACCCTGTTGGCGACAAACTGTTTGTAGATACGATGATCAGAACGGATCCATTGCACTACAGTTCTTGAATCTGTCCAAAAATAATATTTATTAATATTTTTTAAATGGTTTTTTATAATCAACTCTTTTAAACGAACGCCCATTGTTGCTGCTTGTAACTCTAATTTGGGAATAGTGTGATACCGTGTTGGTGCGCAGGCAGTTTTTCCCATAACAAAAACAACATTAACTCCATCCACACTTACCGTTCTCCAGTACGCTACCACCGCCATTGCCTCTTCACTAGCGTCTGCAAATATATGCAACTCCACATGACAATTAAGAAAATATTTCCCATAACAACGTGGCACTTTATACTGTTCCAATTTATATAACTCCTGCAGCCACATCTTCCAACACTCATAAATTTGTACTGGCAGTTCTTCGTCCCATTGGATTCCAGCTTTCCAAACATGCTGCATCAAAATTTTTGAACCAATCATAAAATCGCATACAAAACCATAGGGATCGTAAATAGACATATTCAATGATAGCATTTCCCTTTTTGTAGGAACTTTTCTACCCTCCAAAATAGATTTTTCAATTTTGTGCAAATTTAATCGGAAACAAAATATGTCATTTTCTGGCAACCAATGAATTCCCAAAATTCTTTCAATGTTATCTTTTAATAAAAACTCACCACCATTGTTTTTTCCATTGGCCGAATGCCCACAAGCTGTTCTGACTTTCTCGGAATTTGAGACTATATTCCTCAACTCGAATCCTCCAGCACGATGTATACTTATCACGTTATTCACTACGTCAATGGCTTCCTCATCAGTATTGAAACAATCAACATAATCGTCCACATAATGACGTTCAATAATACCTTTTACTGCCCGTGGACATTTTTCTTCAAAATTTTTTGCATTTAAATTTTTAACATATTGGGCTATCGCCGGGGAACAAGTGGCTCCGAAAATCATTCTTTCCATCACAAATATTTCCACACTGTTATCACTTTCACCATTTCTCCACAGGAATCGCTGGCTATCTTGATCCTCCTTTGCTATTTTAATTTGGTGGAACATTTCTTTGATGTCACCGCAAACTGCAATGGGAGCTTCCCGAAACTTTAAAATAATAGAAATAAGTGAATTGTTTATATCTGGCCCAGAAAGAAGACACTTATTCAATGATACATTGTTCACTTCCGCAGCAGCATCAAAGACAATTCGAACACCCTTTTTATTTACATTTTTAACACCAAAATGTGGTAAATAAAATACTCGTTTATTTTGAATTTCCTTTTCAGCATCACTCAATTTTCTGGCATAACCCTTTGCAATGTAGTCATTAATTTTTTGACAATATTCAGTTGCATATTCATTATCTCGTTTCATTTTATTTTCCACACTGCACAATCGTCTTAGGGCCATAGGGTAAGTATCAGGAAACGGTTTTACGTTTTCTTTCCACAAGAGTCGACTTTCGTACCTACCATCTACCTTTCTTGTTGATTCATTCAAAATATTCAAGGCACGTTCATTTTCATTTGACAATAATAGTTGTATATTTGCTTTTATTCCAAATGATTCCACGTCAAAATAATTCCTCATAAGATTTTCCATAACTGTGTAATTTTCTACTTTTGTATTGGTTGACTTGCGTATGTGCAACGCCCGATTATTACTCACAACATCTTCTTCTGGCATTGGTCCATAAATGACTACTCCGAGTCTTGTGGTGGTGACAATCGGCCCAACGGTTGACAAATGGCGTGGTACATCAAGAGGAACTGTTGAAAAACTATGAGTAAGGCTTAATATTAGTTTTGGTTGTACGTTGATGTATTCGCTGAAATTGATATTTGAGAAATCATAATCTCCATTCAACTTTACCAAACTTTCCCATTTACAACTTTGTACTGGCAACGATAAATTGTCTGAAATGTAGACATCTCCAATTGTGTAGCGCTTGCAAAATTGACCAACTCCACTTATTGTTAATACCACCTTTTGCGTCGTTTGCATCATACTATGGTCGTTCAACCATTGCAAAGATAACATTTCGCTTTTTCCCTGTAGGCCCAATTCGTCACCAAGTGCTTTGTCTAGCATCGAAACATTGGCACCGTCATCGATAAAGGCATATGTTGTTATGGTCTTATGCTTCCCAAAAAGCTTCACGGGGACAATCTGGAATAAAATATTGGTAGTGTTGTTTAAAGCGTGACAATTTCTTGTGTTTGATTGCATTGAATTTTGGGTGGGTTGCTGCGAAATATCAACACCTTGGGAAGTGGTAGTTTTGTGCAGCAAAACATGATGAAACTTTCCACACTCACTTTTATCACACTTTACTCGATTTCTGCACTGGGAAATTTGATGCCCTTTTTTCAAACAACAAAAACACGACTTACTATCCTTTATTATCTTCCATTTATTTTCGACGGACATATCCAAGAATTGTTTACAATTTATTAATGACGGGCAGAGTCCCTTGCACACTAAACAATTCTTGACGGCGGCAAAAGCAAACTTACGACTTTGATGGCTAGAGTTAGAACGACGGCTATTAGAGGGTAACGTATCGTAGACGACATTGGCGATGCGTCGTAAATTTTGCAACCAATCACTGAAGTCAACAACGGTGGGCATTCTTTCCAAAGCCAAGCATTTTTCACCCCATTGCATTTGTCGGTTAATAGGTAATTTTGCAACTAACTCACTCAGTAAAGACGGGTTTGCCAAATGATGTTCTCCTTTAACATTTTTCAGGAATGTAGACATATTGGTGATTTTTGTGGAGAACGTGACCAAAGAGTCCAAGTTGTCATTTTGTAATGGTGTTATCTGGCGTACCTTCTCAATTTGGCTACGTATAAGTTGCTCTGGACGACCAAAGGTTTCACGAAGTGTAGACATGATGTGGCTGACGTTGGAAGAATTTCCTAGGAGACACTCCACTACTTCACGGGCACGGCCATTCAATGACTCTCTTAACCTCATTATGTTGTGTAGATCGGAATATGAAAATTCTGCGGTGGTAGAATAAAATGACTCTGAAAATGTTTGCCATTCTTCCGGATAACCTGAAAATGAGGGAATAGGGTATATTTTTTTTGAGGCATATTTACATAATTTATGCTTGGAGTGCTACATCCACTACAGGACGTTACGTTTGATCCATACGTTAACGGCGGTAAAGTCTCACGCGGTTGTTGAGAAGACGTTGGCGGCATTTGCTGTGAGGGAGGCGGCGGCGTTAACACTGGTAGAACTGGCTGAGAATTTTCAAATGACAATTGTTGCTGCGAAGTCTGCTGACCATGAGATTGTTGGACGGACGGTGTTGTATGCTGCGATATTACTTTTTCATCCAAATCTTTTCGCAGTTTTTGAATCTCTGTCTGCTGCACTTTAAACTGATCTTGCAGCAACTTCTGCATTTGCATCATTTGTTTCTGCATTGTCACCATTTGCTTTTGCAACTCACCCCCTACGTCCATTGTTGCTGTCTTTGAGTGTTGAATTGGTGTTAAATTCTGCTTTTCGGCTTCTATGCGGTCACTACTGGCAGATGACGTAGACAGTTGATTTGTTGATTTTTCTTGCAGTTTATTGGTTGGCGTACATACTTTTCCTCCAATTTGCATAGATGTTTTTGATGTGGGCGAATGTTGTAGGCTCATGTCGATGAGGTATGCGTCGAAGCGGGCTGGGGGTTTACCTTGTGTTGATCGTTTGCTTCTCTGCTGCGAAGGTTCGGGCTTTTCTGACATGAAATTATCAAAGGCAGTTATAAAAATGTTAACATAAATAAATTGACGGCATAAATAACATGTAACACAGACGGCATCAATAATTAGACGGCAGTGATTCTTTTGGCTAGGAATATGACAAATTCCTCCACTATAAAAAACACAGAATCACTTGTCAATAAATTAAAAACGGCAAATATAACATCGACTGTTGTTATGGCAGTTAGGCATCGACAAATTAGGCAGCATCCATAACAAATTAAATTCGGCAGTAGGCTTGAAGTTAATTGGTTTCTTGTAACGTCCAATATATGGTCAATTAAAACTTCAAATAAAACATCAAATAAAAATGTCCTCTCTGCGTCTTGACACGAAAATAAACCACCTAAAGCATTCCAATCTTGGCAGTAATACAATTCCCAATGAGACTCGAATTGTTTAAAGGTTGGATGTACAAAAGATGTATAGTGTTTATTTGCTAAAAAGTAATTATATAAAATACAATGAAATTAAAAAATTAAGAATATGCTTACATGTTTTTTGTGTCCAGCAGAAAGGGACAAAATCAAGGCCTGAAGGGCTTTTATATGAAAAAAGGGAACGCTAAAATTTACTAATACAAATAAACATATATAATGTATATAAGGAACTGCCATAAAATTATTGTTCAGTGGTTGCGGTTCGAACTCCTTCGAACCCACTCGCATTGCCAACGGTAGTGCTGCCATTTTTCGGGTTGCCATCAACAACAGTAAATGTGTTATCGAACCCATAAACATGTAGCAGTATTGATTATGCCTTCGAACTTAACTTATAATGTGCACAATATATGGGATATGTTCGACACGAGCACTGTCGTCCGGAATAACTGATAATCTGTAAAGCGCATTGCAGACTATGAGTTTTTACGGACGACAGTGCTCGAGTCGAACATATCCCATATATTGGACACATTATGAGTTAAGTCCGAAGGCATGTTTATACCCAATAAACACAAACGTTTGAAAAATACTAAAATTCAATAACTTTTCAAACATTTTTTCAAAGGATTAGAGTAATAATCAAGTTGAGAAATTGTTGAGAAAATCGCGTTCTCAACAAAAAACAGACATTACCCTCAACAGTAAAATTCAACACAATAGCAATAATTTCTCAATTGTAATCCTCAAATTGAAATGCATCGCTACTCAATAATTTCTCAAACAGTTTTCAATGTGATAAAAATAAAAAATTAGCATTGTGCGAATACTTTCAAACCACAATTTGTATGAAAGTCAATCCTAGTTCTAACTGAAAGTCAATACTAAATTTCTAGAGATTTTGTAAATTTTATTATTTTTTTCGTTAACAAATATAATAATCTTAAAAATAACATTAATAATATATAAAAATAATAATATAATACCAATCAAAAGGTAATTATCTTATTAAACGTATTAATAAATAAAACTATGAATACAACTTTAAATACCTTAAACATTTTTACATGTATAATTCCATTTCCTCCATAATGTTGGTGTCAAATAACTATTAATTAATATGCTGGCAATTTGAAATAATTACTATCGAGGAACTTGCTGGCTTGTGTGTTAGAATAGATTCCAGCAAGAGGAAATCACAAAATATCAAACTGATGACGGGATGTAAATTGATGTAATGCACATTTCCATCCAGAAGTTCTTGATATAGGAATTGCTGCACTTTGTTTTAATTGGTTGCACTTTGTAAGTTTTCTGAAAACTTTTCTTTGTTGTTCCCTTCATCGGTTTTTCATCGGCCAACATCTTCCAAGAATATACCATCCAATGATTTTAGTTTTCAGCTAAACAATCGAGTTTTGTGATTTCCATTATGTTTTCATTTCACTTTTTATTTTGACTTACCAATTTGTATTTCTTCCAACTGACCACATACTTCGTGATTTCCTCAAGAACGTTGGTGTTACAAAATTGTTGTTATTAACATACTGGCAATTTTCAGGAACTTGATGACCAGATAATTGGAATAAATTTCCAGCAATTTCAATTCACAAAATAACAAATTAAACTGATGATGCGATGTAAATTAAACTATCGATGTGATGCGAATTATCATCCAGTAGTTGTTGATATGGAAAAGCATAAATACCAAGTTTTTTTGGTTGCACTTTGATTTATGGAAACTTTCTCTTCTCGATAAGGCATTTTTCATCGGCCAGCCTCTTAATGTGTCCAAGAATCAGCATCCAAATATTTTAGTTGTCTGCAAAGAGATTTGATTTTAGTGACTTCCTTAAAGTTTTCATTTCGTGTTTTAGTTTTACTTACCAATTATTATAAGCAATTTCAATTGATTATTAAAAAATTTCCACATTTTTGTATTTCTTCCACGAACTTTGTTGTCCAAAGTAGTATTGAAAACCATGTGGTTTTTTCGTTGCATTTCAGGGTAGTGTTTTGTCAAAGTTTTCTCCAATTATCTTCAACACATTTTCAAAGTTTTCGTCAACATTTTGCCAAATTGGTTGTAATTCGAAAACAATTCGAAGATGCATTGAAGATGAGCTGTTTCAAGTCAAGTTGAATTTATGTTGAAAATGATATTTACCCTCAAACTGAAAAGGTGTTGCATTTGAAAAACGCTCATCCTGTGTTTATTGGGTAGGATCGATAAGTCATTTACCGATTATTTAGTCATCAACGAATTGTCGTATCGATTGGTATGAAAATGTACTCTGTGATGGACAGGTTTTGTTAACTAGCGGTGGCACTCTTGGCGTTTTGCTGCGGCTGTAGTTCGCCGGAAATGGGGAGGTTCTTCCGCTCTATCCATTCATTTAAAAATTTAAGTGCCAGGTGGAAATACAATTTTTCTTTTAAACGTTGAACAATGTACGGTTACACAAATTTGAAAAGAATAATACAACTTTGTTGGAATTTGGTTACACGCGCGAATTGACTTTGCAAACCAGATGTAATTGGTTTGCTGGGCTGCCCTCCCTCTTCATGATCCCATATGACCATCCTGTGAGATTCTTTCTTGTCCCATTGTTACCAGAATCCCCCTTTCAGTGGCTCACAGCACTTCTCTCACAGTAGCTACATTCCCGAACCTTTCAAAAAAATAGGTTCAAAAAAGGCACACTGACAATATAGAAGATGTAACAAAAATTCTCACAAACAATAGTTTTCGAAAATCTCTAATTAATCAACAACTAGATGAAACAAAGATTAAAATTAAGAATAAAAACTCTAATGACAAGAAAAATAAAGTTAATGAAGAGGACAAGAAATTTTACAGTGTACCATACATTCCTGGACTTACCGATAAGAAAACAATAAGAAACACAATCAAAACAAACAACATATGTTTTGCATACAAACCAAATGCAACTCTTTCTACCGTATTCTCTCAACTGAAAGACCCAATAGACAAACAACAAAAACATAATGTTGTATACGAAATACCATGTAAGGGGAATAATGAACGTAATTGTAATCTTCGCTACATTGGAACAACAAAACGAACACTGCAAACAAGAATAGGGGAACATAGAAATGACATTGAGAAGAAAAAAGAGACGACAGCATTATCACAACATATGAGAAACACAGGACACTTGCCAGATTTTGAGAATGTGAGAATTCTTGACAGGGAAAATAACAGTAGAAAGAGATATCTACTGGAAAGCCTACGAATTCAACAGAAAGGCGAAACAACGATGAATTTAAAAGAAGATACGGACAATATAAGCTGGAGCTACCGAGCTGCAATAAAATAAGCTGTGATATTTAAATTAAAATGATATTAAATTTAAATTGTGTCGTTAAATAAATTTATGTTACGTGTTTGAATATTTATATAAATGTAACCAAAAAACTTGAATTTCTGTAAGTTGTTTTGTTAATATTTGTATTGTGAAATATTGTTATTCAATTTCTATAAATCTTTGTTTAAATAGACGAATCCCTTGAAAAAGCCACCAAATAGTGGAGAAACGTCCGGAGAATATGAAATAAAAGAGTTTTATTTCAAAAATAATTTAGGCCTAAATAGCTAAAATTAAATAATAACAAAAAAAGGTTCGGGTGGAAAAATATAAAATTATTTCAAAAGAAAAAAAAGGTATGTATTAAAAGTTAACGCATAGGTGAGTATATAAGGTAGTGGTAAATAAATAAAGTAAGTAAGTATATAAAGTAATTCTAAGGTAAGTATATAAGTTTTTGAAATAGATAAACACAATGAGATGGTAAGTATTCGAGGAGAAATAACCTAACCAAAATTTATTTATTGCTTTAATTTACTTCTACTCTTTTTAAGTTTTATGATCAAATTTTCATGTTTTCGTTAATTCAGTTGTGCTTTGCTATTTTTTAATTATGATTATTTTTCCTCTCACAACAACAAATTTACTCGGTAATAATTCATAATTTATAATTCAGGTTTTCTCTTCTTCTTTTACGATTTCTAATTATTTTTAGTTTCTTTCTTTTCGATTTTGTAATTTTTAAATTACTATTAATTTTTTTTTAATAATATTCAAAGCTGGTTTAATAATTTTCTTGAAATATTTAGTTTGATTTTTGAATGAATTGAATTTTTAAAATTTTTTTTTGATTTTTCTCAGCAAACAATTAATTTCAGTTTCAATAACTAATGAATGATTCTTGATAAAAAAAATCTTATTTTGTCTTGTTCCACATTTAATGAGAACTTAATATCAGTCAAAACTTTTCAAGTAAGTTGAGGTAACTTCGTTTTTCTTTGTTACGTTTTCACGTTTCTTATAGGTTTACCATGGGTCTAATTGATTATGTAACTACCAATTTAGACTTTATAATTTAGTTTCTGCGCCCATTATTAGCCTGTGCACCGAAACCAGAGTGGATTTCGTCCACCAAAAAGATTTCGCTTAACTCTTGTTCCTACTGGGTACTTGTACTCACTCAGCTGTCTGGGATCACTTTTCATTACCCCAGTCTACCATATGGAGGTGTAGTATTGCCAACCTCGGGATAATTGTGGTGCATCTATTGACGTACAGGTGTCTCGGGTCTCATTTGCACATTCACCAATAGATGCATCCGATGACCAAACCCAATAAACACAAACGTTTGAAAAATACTAAAATGCAATAATTTTTCAAACATTTTTTCAAAGGATTAGGGTAATATTCAAGTTGAGAAATTGTTGAGAAAATCGCGTTCTCAACAAAAAACAGACATTACCCTCAACAGTAAAATTCAACACAATAGCAATCATCTCTCAATTGTAATCCTCAAATTGAAATACATTGCTACTCAATAATTTCTCAAACAGTTTTCAATGTGAGACAAATTAAAAACTAATATTGCTGCGAATATTTTCTAACCACAATTTGCATGAAAGTCAATCCCAGTTCTTACTGAAAGTCAACGCTAAATTTCTAGTGATTTTGTACATTTTATTAATTTTTTTCGTTAAAAATATAATAATATTAAAAATAACATTAACAATATATAAAAATAATAATATGTTATAATACCAATCAAAACATAATTATCTTATTAAAGGTATTAATAACTAAAACTATCAATACAACTTTAAATAACTTAGGGCCAGTTTCTCAATGTCTTGTTATTATTTATCGTGTCGATAAAACAGCTGATCCCATACAAAAATTTTACTAACCGGAGGTCTATCCACCGGTTAAAATTAATCGGAGGATGAGAAACTGGCCATTAAACATTTTTCATGTATAATTTCCCCCATAATGTTGGTGTCACATAACTATTAATTCATTAATTATTAATTAATATGCTGACAATTTCAAATAATTACTATCGAGGAACTTGCTGGCCTGCGTGTTAGAATAGATTCCATCAAGAGGAATTCACAAAATATCAAACTGATGACGGAATGTAAATTGATGTAATGCACATTTTCATCCAGAAGTTCTTGATTTAGGAACTGTTGCACTTTGTTTTAATTGGTTGCACTTTGCAAGTTTTCTGGAATCTTTTCTTTGTTGTTTCCTTCATAATTTTTTCACCGGTCAACATCTTCCAAGAATATAACATCCAATGATTTTAGTTTTCTGCAAAACAATCGAGTTTTGTGATTTCCATTACGTTTTCATTTCACTTTTTATTTTGACTTACCAATTATAATTACCGTTTTGGATTAATTTCAGTTATATGTCAATAAAAATAACTGACCACGTACTTCGTGGCACAAAATGTATTGAAACCCACAAAATTCCTCAAGAACGTTGGTGTCACAAAATTCTTGTAAAACTCATTAAAATTCGGGAAATTAGCAAGGAACTTGATGACTAGAGAGTTAGAATAAATTTCCAGCAATTTCAATTCACAAAATATCAAATTAAACCGATGATGCGATGTAAATTAAACTATAGGCGTGATGCGAATTATCACCCAGTAGTTGATATGGAAAAGCATAAATACCAAGTTTAATTCATTGTATTTACTTTGATTTATGGAAACTTTCTCTTTTCGATAAGCCACCATCATTTTTCATTGGTCAACCTCTTAATGTTTCCAAGAATGCAGCATCCAAATATTTTAGTTTTCTGCAATGAGATTTAAATTTAGTGACTTCTCTAAAGTGTTGATTTAATTTTTCATATTGACTTACCAATTATTATAAACTATTTGAAGCAGTTCCAGTTACTTGTCCAACATTTTTTCATCGGTCAGCTTTTTAATGTTTTAAAGAACGTAGAATCCATAATTTTAGTTTTCGGCAAAGAGATATAATTTAGTGTCTTCCTTAAAGTTTCATATCATTTTTTTATTTTCACTTACGTATTATTAGAAACTATTTGGAGTAAATTCAGTTTTTTGTCTAAAATGTTTTTTATTTCTTTCAATTGACCACGAACTTCGTTGCACAAACAAGTATTGAAAACCACATGGTTTTTTCGTTGCATTTTAGGGTAGTGTTTTGTCAAAGTTTTCTCATATTATCTTCAACCCCTTTTCAAAGATTTCGTCAACATTTTGGCAAATTGGAAGTAATTCGCAAACAATTTGAAGTTGTATTGAATATGAGCTGTTTCAAGTCAAGTTGAATTTATGTTGATAATTATAGTTACCCTCAAACTGAAAAGTTGTTGCATTTGAAAAACGCTCATCCTGTGTTTATTGGGAACTCTTACTGGAACTGCATTACCACAAAATCCTTGTACACAAATAAAATAATAAAGAATTACTTATACGCCCCCACAGAAACGAATGTATAATGGATATAAATATAATATAAAAAAAATAATTTCGGTTTCACCAAACAAAAACTGCATAAGGATTTCCCTCTTTAGCTAACCTAAATATACACAAAATATTAATAGAAATCCACTGTAAACCAATAAAACACGAACCATGAGTACAAAACGACAAAAAAAACCATATGTCAAAATTCACAAAAGCCCTCTCGCTACAAAAATGGGCCCGATCACTGGCAGTTCACTATTGCCAATGAGCCAAACATTTTGCATTGTCATGACAATGTATCGGTCACGGTGTCCTTTAACAAGGTCATGTCCAGTTCTGCCAAATTTAGTAAAACAAAAACCCAATAAACACAGGATGAGCGTTTTGCAAATGCAACAACTTTTCAGCTTGAGGATAAATGTAATTTTCAATATAAATTCAACTTGACTTGAAACAGCTCATCTTCAATACATCTTCAAATTGGTTGCGAATTACATTCAATTTGCCAAAATGTTGACGAAATCATTGAAAATGTGTTGAAGATAATATAAGAAAACTTTGACCAAACACTACCCTAACGCAAAAACCATGTGTTTTTAATACTTCTTTGTGCAACGAAGTTCGTGGTCAAGTGGAAGAAATAAAAAAAATGGAAAATTTTAGACAAATTTGCTGCAAATAGTTTATAATAATAGGTAAGTGAAAAAAAATTAAATAACATTTTAAGGAAGTCACTACATGTATATCTCTTTGCCGAAAACTAAAATTATGGATTCTACGTTCTTGAAAACATTAAAAAGCTGATCGATGACAAAACGTTGGGCAATTAACTGGAACTGTTCAAATAGCTTATAATAATTGGTAAGTCAATATGAAAAATCAAATCAACATTTTAGAGAAGTCACTAAATTTAAATATTTTTGCAGATAACTAAAATCTTTGGATGCTACATTCTTGCAAACATTATGAAGCTGGCCGATGAAAAATGAATGGCTTATCGGAAAAAGATTCCAGAAAAAATCAAAATGCAACCAATTAAAATTGTTAAAAACTTGATATAATTCCATATCATTAACTTCTGGATGAAAATGTGCATCACATCGTCAGTTTAATTTACATCCTATTATCAGCTTAAAATGGATATTTGTGAATTCCTTCTGCTGGAAATCTATGCTAGCACGCTGTCCATCACGTTCCTAATTTCAAATTGCCCGCACATTAATTAGTTTCAATGCAGTTTTATGACACAAACAGGAAGGAAATCGAATTATCTATGCGAAAGTGTTTACAAATAATGTTTAAGATATTTAAAGTTTTGTTGTTTTGTTCTTATTTGTTGATATGTTTAATAAGATATTTATTTTTCAATTACCAACATTTTTTGAATTTGGGGACTCTTTTGAGAATCCCCACTACGTCGAAAACAATCATATACGACATCAAAAACTCGTCGGAAAAGCACCGTCACTATTGAGAAGTTGTACCACGCCAAGTTACTACAAAAATGTTTCGCATGAGTGCAATTATTAGGTGCCTTTATAGATCAATTTAGAACGACGCCAATAACGGACCCTCCAAACAATCAGAAAAAGTGCATTTTAAGATAGTTGTGAAAGAATCATTGTGGTCGAGTAAAACACGTTTGTTTAGATATTTATTAATTTGATTAAACATTTACAAATTCTTAAAAATATAACATTTATACCACTATCACATTACATTTAACATAATTTTTGGCATTAATGATGATGTTGAGTTACAAGTAGCGAGTTACATGTTGCTGCGTCTATCAACCAGTGTTTTTATTCCATGGAGGCAGCGTGTCTGTAAAATATCTGAAAAACAATCACTTTATTCCATTTGGAAAATCACCAAATTGTTCACCAATATACCTTTCACAATTTTAAGCGTATAATCTATGTTTTCAGAACTTTATTTTCGTTTTTATTTAATTAAAATATAACAAGCTGGTTGCGCTTGGCGTTTCACAAAAAAAGGGGTTTTTTAACAGTAGGGATGGCAAATTACTTGCATGTACTTTTTGATGTACCTTTTCATGATGGTTGAAGTGACATTTACGAGTCTGTGGTAACGATGAGGTTGAAATGGAACTTTGAAATGCTGGCAGGGTAGTATTGTAGTGTATTGTTATATATTTTATTTTGACGAAAATGAATAAATTATACAAAATTCATAGAATTTTGGCTTTAACTTTCAATTAGAAGTGGCGATATCATTTATACAAATTTTGGTTGAAAAGTATTTGAAACAATGTTAATTTTTAATTTGACTCGCATCAAAAATTGTTCGAGAAATTGTTGAGTAGCGATGCATTTCAATTTGAGGATAACACTTGAGAAATTATTGCTATTGTATCGAATTTTACTGTTGATGGTAATGTCTTTTTTTTGTTGAGAACGCGATTTTCTCAACAATTTCTCAACTTGAATATTACCCTAATCCTTTGAAAAACTGTTTGAAAAATTGTTGAAATTTAGCATTTTTCAAACGTTTGTGTTTATTGGGAAGGGTTCATTTGCTCCTTTCGTGCCAATGAAATGTCAAAAGACACTAGATGGTGCTAGTAATTTAGAAAAGCATTCCATGATATTACAATACCAGTAGTAAACACTCAACAGAAACTCTATCCCAATTCTCCGATCATATATCATCCCACGATCAGTAACACACAAAAACAGTCGTTAAATGTCCGAGCGTCACAACTCATTCAAAGATCAAAATCGTCCGTTTACAAGTCGTTCACACCATGTGTTTAAATGTCGATAGCCGCCTTGTAATCCCTGTCAAATAAAAACCATTAGTCTGACGCTTACCGAACATATCTGTCAAGCCGAATGTAGTCATCTGCTTCAGCGTTGCCATATCGTCGCATACAAACTCAGGCAAGAAGAAGAAAATAAATTATATCCCATAAATACGAATACAGTGGCCGTCATTAAGCCAAATTTCTTATTCGGAGCCCGCGTAGAAATAAAAATTTGGAAACCACGAAGTCGGACACTAGATCTGTAAACGGCTGGTTTCGCTTTCACTTACGGCTATCTGTACAGAGCGACATTAATAATTCACAAAAAACGTAATCCAAAAGTAAGCGATATTAACAATTTAGCATTTTCATGTGATCCAAGAGTTGGCAACCCTATTCATATTTCTACCCGGTTATCCATACCATGGTAGTTCAAACCAATCGAAAATACTATTAATCGATAACTCCGAGTGAAATTACAATCAACCGTATACACCCTGTAATCGCCATCGTAAAAGTAGGAATCGCATCATCACGCTACCAGAAGAAAACTATTCTGTCACCACATACCAAAGATAATATGAACAGACAGAAAAGTGGGCACCTTAACGCCGTCTCTCAAATTGGTGGTGCATCAGGGCATACAATTCCTGCCCCCATGGAGTCACAGAAACAACTAATGTCAACGCTATGCCCCAAATGCCCGTATGGCTTGTCAACATTAATTATTGCCCTGTTCCGCCGCATCACATTACCACAATAGTGGCCACGAGCACAGCACAATATGCCCAACTCCCAACCCAGCTGTAATGAACCATGGGCCGGCCTGTACTGGGCTAATGTCATGACACGTCCGAACCCGTTTCCCATAATGGTTCCCCCTTCGGGTAAAACCCCCGAAAACCAACTATGAATGCTACTATTCATCCCATCGTCCACGTCATTTAATCACTGAACTCTAACCGCCCATCCGGTGGAATACCATGTCTGCGTTGTCCCCAAACATCCAGAGACAGCAGACATTACTCCCTGGTCGGTAAATATATGCATGAAAGTAAGCGCAAATCTCACGCACTCTCATTTCGGCCAATGAAATCTCGCCTTCGCGTAAAAGATGTGATTTCAAATATCGAAATGCGAGACAACGTGTGGATGTATACGTCTGAATAAATACTGGCCTAATTTTCATCCGTTTAGGTAAAGACCACAAAAATTCCGCCTGATGAATAGAGCGGACACCAATATGACGAGCAAAAGTTCGTGTTCGCAACACCTGGTACTGTAATGACCAATATTCTGCTTATACCAGCGACACCCAGAAAGGATACGAATATCCGTCCAGAACGATCGAGCAAAATCAGATATCACACCTTGCCAAATAATGCTGTACATTTAAATCACCTCAACATGAGGCCTGGGCCCCATACTTTGGACCGATTCAAGTGTGGTGGGATATTAAGCAACCATGCAGCGAAATTCCAAGTCATCCACTGGGTTGCTACCTTCAGGGCCCAGTGTTTGGGTATCGACTGGAGTTATAAATCTGGACAATGACCAAGAGTTAGGCCCAATTAGTCGACCTGTAGACGGATCGACAGGTGACGACACTCTGACAAGTCGAACTTTTTCTAAGGTAGCGACATCAAAAGTAGGTAATCCCTCACGAAAGAGATTCAAGGAACGCAGAAATGCCTTGTTTATCCTAAAGAAATTAGGATCAGTCCACCCAAGCACGCTGTCGGCTAAACAAGGCGATTCCTTAAAATGGGCTCAAGGAATTCTTGAGACTGGAAAAAGGGAACGATCGCCGGATGAGCTGCCATCCTCCAAAAGGGATCAAAGATCGTTTGCCTGAGTTGCTAAAGACAGCCTTGTGATGGCTATCATTAATAAAGGAGCATTGGACGGTATGGTTCCAAAGCAAAAATGGGGGGAAATTGAGAATGCTCTATCTGTCGTCTACTCACAGGTGCTGGAAAAGTTTCCCGGCCCAGATCCTCGACACCAAGAGGCTGGTTGGTATCAAGGACGATTTAAGCTAGTCGCATTTGAGGAGCAAAGGTTATAGAATGTTTTAAAGCTACTCTGATACTAATTGGTGAAGTTTGGGAAGGAGCTGCTCTAGAGTTAGTCGAGAAGAAAGACATACCGGCTAGAACTATCCACATGCGTGGATACCTGCAAACCCTTCTGACCCTGAATCTATTTTAAATAGGCTGAAACGATGCAATCCAGGTCTTCCAACAGCTGATTGGAAGGTTGGCCGTTTGGATGAAGTGGATGGACCAAGACGGCATGCAGTGTTTATATTGAACATTCAGTCTTTGCCACATCTAGCAAAGTCTCAGGGCCGTGTATGTTATGGGTTTCATTATATCCAAATGAAGGTGTATAAAAACGATCAGCTAAAGGATTCAGAAATGGACAAGCCTCTGTCTGAATCAGAAGTAAGCGGATGCGAAGTCGGGGGAGATACCAAAGTTGAAGACATGGATAGATACCGTATGCGTGAGGAAGTTGCTAGGGTTATTGCGAGAGTCACCGAGATCTCTGAAGAGGACATTCTTGATGACTCGATTGAAGCGGCTGATGTTACGGTTGTTGAAAATCTCGATGGTCCTACGGATCCTCCAGATAAATCTTCACCATTGTAAGGCTGCATGTGCTGCCTTAAAAGTTCTCCTGATGAAAGGGGACATAGTTCTTATTCGAGAACCATACGTTTATAGAAACAAAATATGTGAATTAAGTACTCCGGGGTTCAAACTATTCCAGTATACTGGTAATGATGTAAATCGAGCCTGTATAATTGCTAAAAACGAGCTTAACTTGTTTCTGTTTCCTTCAATTTGCATTGCAGACACTGTCGTTGCCAATTTAGAAATAGCCAAATGCAAATATTGGGTATCTTAGGTCTACATGGGACATGACGGGGAGATGCCTCCATGTGCCGTTAAGACCTTAGTTGAGGAGTCACTGAAAACAAAGACGAAACTCATTATGGGATGCGATGCGAATGCGCATCATAGTATATGGGGAAGTAGTGATACTAATGCTAGAGGAGAGTCGCTAATAGAGTTTATTTTGTGTACTACTCTGGTAGTCTGCAACAAGGGAGATGCCCCAACCTTTGTCACTAAAAACAGGCAAGAGGTTTTGGACATCACCTTGGCCTCGCAAGAACTGAATGAAATGATATCTGAGTGGCAGGTTTTAAGTGAACACAGCTTCTCAGATCATCGCTACATCAATTTCAAATTTGATGTTCATACCACCAAGACCATATTTCCGCCAAATGTTAGGAAAGCTGACTGGAATAGGTATAGGGAATCGTTCAATATGATGATACCGGAAATAACAGACACAAATATGAGAAATGTGCAAGATGTCGAACACGCAGTGGAGCGAATTACTAAGGCCTTGAACATCTCACTGAAAGCTGCATGCCCTAGAGGGAAGCCAAGGGGGAAAAATCGACCACCATGGTGGTCTACGGAATTAAGTAATATGAGGAAATCCTACAGGACGCTCTTTAACAAGGCAAAGTCCACTAGAGCCCCTGAGGATTGGGACGCTTACAAGAAGAATCTGAGAGGATACAAGCGAGAACTGAGAAATGCTCAGCATAACTCTTGGAATGATTACTGCAGCATTATTGAGAATACGTCCGAGGCTTCCAGACTACGGAAGGTTCTAGCATCCACCAACTCCGCTCCAGGTTTCATTAAAACATCGGAGGGCAATTGGACAACGTCCAGTGAGGAGACGCTGGAGGTACTATTGGACACACATTTTCCTGGAAATCCGACGGTTGAACCAGGTTTTGGCGGTGCCACAGTGGCTCAGCGGTCATTTCCTATCGAGGAAATTGTATCGGAATCTAGAATAAGATGGGCGTTAAATAGCTTTGGACCATTCAAATCCCCCGGACCTGATGGAATTACTTCGGCGGATTACAAGCAGTGACTGACAAAATTATCCCCTGGTTGTCGGCGATATATAAAGGATGTATCAACTTATCATATATCCGAGGAAAGTGGAGGGAAACAAAAGTCGTTTTCATACCTAAAGCGGGAAAAGCCTCTCACTCGAGTGCGAAGGATTTCCGACCAATCAGCTTATCCTCATTCCTACTTAAGAGGATGATAGATATTTATCTTAGAACTAGCATCGATTCAAGTTTGTTCTCGAAACGACAGCATGCATACTCGAAGGGCAGGTCTTCTGAGACTGCATTACATGAACTAGTCAGCTTTATTGAAAGCTCACCATCTGTCAAAGAATACACAATCGTGGCGTTTCTAGACATCGAAGGGGCTTTCAATAATGTCCATCCGAGCTCGATATTAAAATGGACTGACAACTCTGAATGTTGATCCATGCATACTAGATCCATGCATATTAGACGAACTTCTAATGAAGAGACGTATTTCAGCCACACTAGGCCAAGCAAACATACAAAGGTATGTGAACATACAAAGGTATGTGTTGCTTTAAACAACCTTCTGGTTTCCCTAGAAAAAGAAAGGATACAAGTGGTGGCATACGCAGATGATGTGGCGCTAGCAGTCAGGGGAAAATTCCCATCCACAATCAGAGATATTATTCAGAGGGCCCTCCGGATGACTGAGAAATGGGCGAAAGACAATGGTCTTGGGGTAAATACTGTAAAGACAGAACTAAATACTGCAAAGAAGTCACTAAATGTATATCTCTTTGCCGAAAACTAAAATTATGGATTCTACGTTCTCGAAAACATTAAAAAGCTGATCGATGAAAAAATGTTGGGCAATTAACTGGAACTGTTTCAAATAGCTTATAATAATTGGTAAGTCAATATGAAAAATTAAATCAACATTTTAGAGAAGTCACTAAATTTAAATATTTTTGCAGATAACTAAAATCTTTGCATGCTACATTCTTGCAAACATTATGAAGCTGGCCGATGAAAAATGAATGGCTCAGAAAAAGTTTCCAGAAAAAATCAAAGTGCAACCAATTAAAATTGTTAAAAACTTGATATTATTCCATATCATTAACTTCTGGATGAAAATGTGCATCACATCGTCAGTTTAATTTACATCCTACTATCAGCTTAAAATGGATATTTGTGAACTCCTTCTGCTGGAAATCTATACTAACACGCTGTCCATCACGTTCCTAATTTCAAATTGCCCGCACATTAATTAGTTTCAATGCAGTTTTATGACACAAACAGGAAGGAAATCGAATTATCTATGCGAAAGTGTTTATAAATAATGTTTAAGATTTTTAAAGTTTTGTTGTTTTGTTCTTATTTGTTGATATGTTTAATAAGATATTTATTTTTCAATTAGTATTGTAGTGTATTGTTATATATTTTATTTTGACGAAAATGAATAAATTATACAAAATTCATAGAATTTTGGCTTTGACTTTCAATTAGAAGTGGCGATATCATTTATACAAATTTTGGTTGAAAAGTATTTGAAACAATGTTAATTTTTAATTTGACTCGCATCAAAAATTGTTCGAGAAATTGTTGAGTAGCGATGCATTTCAATTTGAGGATAACACTTGAGAAATTATTGCTATTGTACCGAATTTTACTGTTGATGGTAATGTCTTTTTTTTGTTGAGAACGCGATTTTCTCAACAATTTCTCAACTTGAATATTACCCTAATCCTTTGAAAAACTGTTTGAAAAATTGTTGAAATTTAGCATTTTTCAAACGTTTGTGTTTATTGGGAAGGGTTCATTTGCTCCTTTCGTGCCAATGAAATGTCAAAAGACACTAGATGGTGCTAGTAATTTAGAAAAGCATTCCATGATATTACAATACCAGTAGTAAACACTCAACAGAAACTCTATCCCGATTCTCCGATCATATATCATCCCACGATCAGTAACACTCAAAAACAGTCGTTAAATGTCCGAGCGTCACATCCCATTCAAAGATTCAAAATCGTCCGTTTACAAGTCGTTCACACCATGTGTTTAAATGTCGACAGCCGCCTTGTAACCCCTGTCAAATAAAAACCATTAGTCTGACGCTTACCGAACATATCTGTCAAGCCGAATGTAGTCATCTGCTTCAGCGTTGCCATATCGTCGCATACAAACTCAGGCAAGAAGAAGAAAATAAATTATAACCCATAAATACGAATACAGTGGCCGTCATTAAGCCAAATTTCTTATTCGGAGCCCGCGTAGAAATAAAAATTTGGAAACCACGAAGTCGGACACTAGATCTGTAAACGGCTGGTTTCGCTTTCACTTACGGCTATCTATACAGAGCGACATTAATAATTCACATAAAACGTAATCCAAAAGTAAGCGATATTAACAATTTAGCATTTTCATGTGATCCAAGAGTTGGCAACCCTATTCATATTTCTACCCGGTTATCCATACCATGGTAGTTCAAACCAATCGAAAATACTATTAATAGATAACTCCGAGTGAATTTACAATCAACCGTATACACCCTCCCTGCCAACATTTTTTGAATTTGGGGACTCTTTTGAGAATCCCCACTACGTCGAAAACAATCATATACGACATCAAAAACTCGTCGGAAAAGCGCCGTCACTATTGAGAAGTTGTACCACGCCAAGTTACTACAAAAATGTTTCGCATGAGTGCAATTATTAGGTGCCTTTATAGATCAATTTAGAACGACGCCAATAAGGGACCCTCCAAACAATCAGAAAAAGTGCATTTTAAGATAGTTGTAAAAGAATCATTGTGGTCGAGTAAAACACGTTTGTTTTGATATTTATTAATTTGATTAAACATTTACAAATTCTTAAAAATATAACATTTATACCACTATCACATTACATTTAACATAATTTTTGGCATTAATGATGATGTAGCGAGTTACATGTTCCTGCGTCTATCAACCAGTGTTTTTATTCCATGGAGGCAGCGTGTCTGTAAAATATCTGAAAAACAATCACTTTATTCCATTTGGAAAATCACCAAATTGTTCACCAATATACCTTTCACAATTTTAAGCATATAATCTATGTTTTCAGAACTTTATTTTCGTTTTTATTTAATTAAAATATAACAAGCTGGTTGCGCTTGGCGTTTCACAAAAAAATGGCTTTTTTAACAGTAGGGATGGCAAATTACTTGCATGTACTTTTTGATGTACCTTTTCATGATGGTTGAAGTGACATTTACGAGTCTGTGGTAACGATGAGGTTGAAATGGAACTTTGAAATGCTGGCAGGGCTGTAATCGCCATCGTAAAAGTAGGAATCGCATCATCACGCTACCAGTAGAAAACTATTCTGTCACCACATACCAAAGATAATATGAACAGACAGAAAAGTGGGCACCTTAACGCCGTCTCTCAAATTGGTGGTGCATCAGGGCATACAATTCCTGCCCCCATGGAGTCACAGAAACAACTAATGTCAACGCTATGCCCCAAATGCCCGTATGGCTTGTCAACATTAATTATTGCCCTGTTCCGCCGCATCACATTACCACAATAGTGGCCACGAGCACAGCACAATATGCCCAACTCCCAACCCAGCTGTAATGAACCATGGGCCGGCCTGTACTGGGCTAATGTCATGACACGTCCGAACCCGTTTCCCATAATGGTTCCCCCTTCGGGTAAAACCCCCGAAGGGGGTCCATCCGGTGGAATACCATGTCTGCGTTGTCCCCAAACATCCAGAGACAGCAGACATTACTCTCCGGTCGGTAAATATATGCATGAAAGTAAGCGCAAATCTCACGCACTCTCATTTCGGCCAATGAAATCTCGCCTTCGCGTAAAAGATGTGATTTCAAATATCGAAATGCGAGACAACGTGTGGATGTATACGCCTGAATAAATACTGGCCTAATTATCATCCGTTTAGGTAAAGACCACAAAAATTCCGCCTGATGAATAGAGCGGACACCAATATGACGAGCAAAAGTTCGTGTTCGCAACACCTGGTACTGTAATGACCAATATTCTGCTTATACCAGCGACACCCAGAAAGGATACGAATATCCGTCCAGAACGATCGAGCAAAATCAGATATCACACCTTGCCAAATAATGCTGTACATTTAAATCACCTCAACATGAGGCCTGGGCCCCATACTTTGGACCGATTCAAGTGTGGTGGGATATTAAGCAACCATGCAGCGAAATTCCAAGTCATCCACTGGGTTGCTACCTTCAGGGCCCAGTGTTTGGGTATCGACTGGAGTTATAAATCTGGACAATGACCAAGAGTTAGGCCCAATTAGTCGACCTGTAGACGGATCGACAGGTGACGACACTCTGACAAGTCGAACTTTTTCTAAGGTAGCGACATCAAAAGTAGGTAATCCCTCACGAAAGAGATTCAAGGAACGCAGAAATGCCTTGTTTATCCTAAAGAAATTAGGATCAGTCCACCCAAGCACGCTGTCGGCTAAACAAAGCGATTCCTTAAAATGGGCTCAAGGAATTTTTGAGGCTGGAAAAAGGGAACGATCGCCGGATGAGCTGCCATCCTCCAAAAGGGATCAAAGATCGTTTGCCTGAGTTGCTAAAGAGAGCCTTGTGATGGCTATCATTAATAAAGGAGCATTGGACGGTATGGTTCCCAAGCAAAAATGGGGGAAATTGAGAATGCTCTATCTGTCGTCTACTCACAGGTGCTGGAAAAGTTTCCCGGCCCAGATCCTCGAGACCAAGAGGCTGGTTGGTATCAAGGACGATTTAAGCTAGTCGCATTTGAGGACCAGAGGTCTATAGAATGTTTTAAAGCTGCTCTGATACTAATTGGATAAGTTTGGGAAGGAGCTGCTCTAGAGTTAGTCGAGAAGAAAGACATACCGGCTAGAACTATCCACATGCGTGGATACCTGCAAACCCTTCTGACCCTGAATCTATTTTAAATAGGCTGAAACGATGCAATCCAGGTCTTCCAACAGCTGATTGGAAGGTTGGCCGTTTGGATGAAGTGGATGGACCAAGACGGCATGCAGTGTTTATATTGAACACTCAGTCTTTGCCACATCTAGCAAAGTCTCAGGGCCGTGTATGTTATGGGTTTCATTATATCCAAATGAAGGTGTATAAAAACGATCAGCTAAAGGATTCAGAAATGGACAAGCCTCTGTCTGAATCAGAAGTAAGCGGATGCGAAGTCGAGGGAGATACCAAAGTTGAAGACATGGATAGATACCGTATGCGTGAGGAAGTTGCTAGGGTTATTGCGAGAGTCACCGAGATCTCTGAAGAGGACATTCTTGATGACTCGATTGAAGCGGCTGATGTGACGGTTGTTGAAAATCTCGATCCTCCAGATAAATCTTCACCATTGTAAGGCTGCATGTGCTGCCTTAAAAGTTCTCCTGATGAAAGGGGACATAGTTCTTATTCGAGAACCATACGTTTATAGAAACAAAATATGTGAATTAAGTACTCCGGGGTTCAAACTATTCCAGTATACTGGTAATGATGTAAATCGAGCCTGCATAATTGCTAAAAACGAGCTTAACTTGTTTCTGTTTCCTTCAATGTGCAATGCAGACACTGTCGTTGCCAATTTAGAAATAGCCAAATGCAAATATTGGGTATCTTAGGTCTACATGGGACATGACGGGGAGATGCCTCCATGTGCCGTTAAGACCTTAGTTGAGGAGTCACTGAAAACAAAGACGAAACTCATTATGGGATGCGATGCAAATGCGCATCATAGTATATGGGGAAGTAGTGATACTAATGCAAGAGGAGAGTCGCTAATAGAGTTTATTTTGCGTACTACTCTGGTAGTCTGCAACAAGGGAGATGCCCCAACCTTTGTCACTAAAAACAGGCAAGAGGTTTTGGACATCACCTTGGCCTCGCAAGAACTGAATGAAATGATATCTGAGTGGCAGTTTTTAAGTGAACACAGCTTCTCAGATCATCGCTACATCAATTTCAAATTTGATGTTCATACCACCAAGACCATATTTCCGCCAAATGTTAGGAAAGCTGACTGGAATAGGTATAGGGAATCGTTCAATATGATGATACCGGAAATAACAGACACAAATATGAGAAATGTGCAAGATATCGAACACGCAGTGGAGCGAATTACTAAGGCCTTCAACATCTCACTGAAAGCTGCATGCTCTAGAGGGAAGCCAAGGGGGGAAAATCGACCACCATGGTGGTCTACGGAATTAAGTAATATGAGGAAATCCTACAGGACGCTCTTTAACAAGGCAAAGTCCACTAGAGCCCCTGAGGATTGGGACGCTTACAAGAAGAATCTGAGAGGATACAAGCGAGAACTGAGAAATGCTCAGCATAACTCTTGGAATGATTACTGCAGCATTATTGAGAATACGTCCGAGGCTTCCAGACTACGGAAGGTTCTAGCATCCACCAACTCCGCTCCAGGTTTCATTAAAACATCGGAGGGCAATTGGACAACGTCCAGTGAGGAGACGCTGGAGGTACTATTGGACACACATTTTCCTGGAAATCCGACGGTTGAACCAGGTTTTGGTGCCACAGTGGCTCAGCGGTCGTTTCCTATCGAGGAAATTGTATCGGAATCTAGAATAAGATGGGCGTTAAATAGCTTTGGACCATTCAAATCCCCCGGACCTGATGGAATTACTTCGGCGGATTACAAGCAGTGACTGACAAAATTATCCCCTGGTTGTCGGCGATATATAAAGGATGTATCAACTTATCATATATCCGAGGAATGTGGAGGGAAACAAAAGTCGTTTTCATACCTAAAGCGGGAAAAGCCTCTCACTCGAGTGCGAAGGATTTCCGACCAATCAGCTTATCCTCATTCCTACTTAAGAGGATGATAGATATTTATCTTAGAACTAGCATCGATTCAAGTTTGTTCTCGAAACGACAGCATGCATACTCGAAGGGCAGGTCTTCTGAGACTACATTACATGAACTAGTCAGCTTTATTGAAAGCTCACTATCTGTCAAAGAATACACAATCGTGGCGTTTCTAGACATCGAAGGGGCTTTCAATAATGTCCATCCGAGCTCGATATTAAAATGGACTGACAACTCTGAATGTTGATCCATGTATACTTAGGCTATTAGACGAAGTTCTAATGAAGAGACGTATTTCAGCCACACTAGGCCAAGCAAACATACAAAGGTATGTGAACATACAAAGGTATGTGTTGCTTTAAACAACCTTCTGGATTCCCTAGAAAAAGAAAGGATACAAGTGGTGGCATACGCAGATGATGTGGCGCTAGCAGTCAGGGGAAAATTCCCATCCACAATCAGAGATATTATTCAGAGGGCCCTCCGGATGACTGAGAAATGGGCGAAAGACAATGGTCTTGGGGTAAATAATGCAAAGACAGAACTAAATACTGCAAAGAAGTCACTAAATGTATATCTCTTTGCCGAAAACTAAAATTATGGATTCTACGTTCTCGAAAACATTAAAAAGCTGATCGATGAAAAAATGTTGGGCAATTAACTGGAACTGTTTCAAATAGCTTACAATAATTGGTAAGTCAATATGAAAAATTAAATCAACATTTTAGAGAAGTCACTAAATTTAAATTTTTTTGCAGATAACTAAAATCTTTGGATGCTACATTCTTGCAAACATTATGAAGCTGGCCGATGAAAAATGAATGGCTCAGAAAAAGTTTCCAGAAAAAATCAAAGTGCAACCAATTAAAATTGTTAAAAACTTGATATTATTCCATATCATTAACTTCTGGATGAAAATGTGCATCACATCGTCAGTTTAATTTACATCCTACTATCAGCTTAAAATGGATATTTGTGAAATCCTTCTGCTGGAAATCTATGCTAACACGCTGTCCATCACGTTCCTAATTTCAAATTGCCCGCACATTAATTAGTTTCAATGCAGTTTTATGACACAAACAGGAAGGAAATCGAATTATCTATGCGAAAGTGTTTACAAATAATGTTTAAGATATTTAAAGTTTTGTTGTTTTGTTCTTATTTGTTGATATGTTTAATAAGATATTTATTTTTCAATTAGTATTGTAGTGTATTGTTATATATTTTATTTTGACGAAAATGAATAAATTATACAAAATTCATAGAATTTTGGCTTTGACTTTCAATTAGAAGTGGCGATATCATTTATACAAATTTTGGTTGAAAAGTATTTGAAACAATTTTAATTTTTAATTTGACTCGCATCAAAAATTGTTCGAGAAATTGTTGAGTAGCGATGCATTTCAATTTGAGGATAACACTTGAGAAATTATTGCTATTGTATCGAATTTTACTGTTGATGGTAATGTCTTTTTTTTTGTTGAGAACGCGATTTTCTCAACAATTTCTCAACTTGAATATTACCCTAATCCTTTGAAAAACTGTTTGAAAAATTGTTGAAATTTAGCATTTTTCAAACGTTTGTGTTTATTGGGAAGGGTTCGTTTGCTCCTTTCGTGCCAATGAAATGTCAAAAGACACTAGATGGTGCTAGTAATTTAGAAAAGCATTCCATGATATTACAATACCAGTAGTAAACACTCAACAGAAGCTCTATCCCGATTCTCCGATCATATATCATCCCACGATCAGTAACACACAAAAACAGTCGTTAAATGTCCGAGCGTCACATCTCATTCAAAGATTCAAAATCGTCCGTTTACATGTCGTTCACACCATGTGTTTAAATGTCGACAGCCGCCTTGTAACCCCTGTCAAATAAAAACCATTAGTCTGACGCTTACCGAATATATCTGTCAAGCCGAATGTAGTCATCTGCTTCAGCGTTGCCACATCGTCGCATACAAACTCAGGCAAGAAGAAGAAAATAAATTATATCCCATAAATACGAATACAGTGGCCGTCATTAAGCCAAATTTCTTATTCGGAGCCCGCGTAGAAATAAAAATTTTGGAAACCACGAAGTCGGACACTAGATCTGTAAACGGCTGGTTTCGCCACTTACGGCTATCTATACAGAGCGACATTAATAATTCACAAAAAACGTAATCCAAAAGTAAGCGATATTAACAATTTAGCATTTTCATGTGATCCAAGAGTTGGCAACCCTGTTCATATTTCTACCCGGTTATCCATACCATGGTAGTTCAAACCAATCGAAAATACTATTAATCGATAACTCCGAGTGAATTTACAATCAACCGTATACACCCTGTAATCGCCATCGTAAAAGTAGGAATCGCACCATCACGCTACCAGAAGAAAACTATTCTGTCACCACATACCAAAGATAAAATGAACAGACAGAAAAGTGGGCACCTTAAAGCCGTCTCTCAAATTGGTGGTGCATCAGGGCACACAATTCCTGCCCCCATGGAGTCACAGAAACAACTAATGTCAACGCTATGCCCCAAATGCCCGTATGGCTTGTCAACATTAATTATTGCCCTGTTCCGCCGCATCACATTACCACAATAGTGGCCACGAGCACAGCACAATATGCCCAACTCCCAACCCAGCTGTAATGGACCATGGGCCGGCCTGTACTGGGCTAATGTCATGACACGTCCGAACCCGTTTCCCATAATGGTTCCCCCTTCGGGTAAAACCCCCGAAAACCAACTATGAATGCTACTATTCATCCCATCGTCCACGTCATTTAATCACTGAACTCTAACCGCCCATCCGGTGGAATACCATGTCTGCTTTGTCGCCAAACATCCAGAGACAGCAGACATTACTCCCTGGTCGGTAAATATATGCATGAAAGTAAGCGCAAATCTCACGCACTCTCATTTCGGCCAATGAAATCTCGCCTTCGCGTAAAAGATGTGATTTCAAATATCGAAATGCGAGACAACGTGTGGATGTATACGTCTGAATAAATACTGGCCTAATTATCATCCGTTTAGGTAAAGACCACAAAAATTCCGCCTGATGAATAGAGCGGACACCAATATGACGAGCAAAAGTTCATGTTCGCAACACCTGGTACTGTAATGACCAATATTCTGCTTATACCAGCGACACCCAGAAAGGATACGAATATCCGTCCAGAACGATCGAGCAAAATCAGATATCACACCTTGCCAAATAATGCTGTACATTTAAAGCACCTCAACATGAGGCCTGGGCCCCATACTTTGGACCGATT
Source organism: Haematobia irritans (assembly GCF_050003625.1). NCBI lineage: Eukaryota > Metazoa > Arthropoda > Insecta > Diptera > Muscidae > Haematobia > Haematobia irritans. The sequence goes on along the minus strand of NC_134398.1, from coordinate 109,083,276 downwards.
CAAGTGTGGTGGGATATTAAGCAACCATGCAGCGAAATTCCAAGTCATCCACTGGGTTGCTACCTTCAGGGCCCAGTGTTCGGGTATCGACTGAAGTTATAAATCTGGACAATGACCAAGAGTTAGGCCCAATTAGTCGACCTGTAGACGGATCGACAGGTGACGACACTCTGACAAGTCGAACTTTTTCTAAGGTAGCGACATCAAAAGTAGGTAATCCCTCACGAAAGAGATTCAAGGAACGCAGAAATGCCTTGTTTATCCTAAAGAAATTAGGATCAGTCCACCCAAGCACGCTGTCGGCTAAACAAAGCGATTCCTTAAAATGGGCTCAAGGAATTCTTGAGACTGGAAAAAGGGAACGATCGCCGGATGAGCTGCCATCCTCCAAAAGGGATCAAAGATCGTTTGCCTGAGTTGCTAAAGACAGCCTTGTGATGGCTATCATTAATAAAGGAGCATTGGACGGTATGGTTCCATAGCAAAAATGGGGGGAAATTGAGAATGCTCTATCTGTCGTCTACTCACAGGTGCTGGAAAAGTTTCCCGGCCCATATCCTCGACACCAAGAGGCTGGTTGGTATCAAGGACGATTTAAGCTAGTCGCATTTGAGGACCAGAGGTCTATAGAATGTTTTAAAGCTGCTCTGATACTAATTGGATAAGTTTGGGAAGGAGCTGCTCTAGAGTTAGTCGAGAAGAAAGACATACCGGCTAGAACTATCCACATGCGTGAATACCTGCAAACCCTTCTGACCCTGAATCTATTTTAAATAGGCTGAAACGATGCAATCCAGGTCTTCCAACAGCTGATTGGAAGGTTGGCCGTTTGGATGAAGTGGATGGACCAAGACGGCATGCAGTGTTTATATTGAACACTCAGTCTTTGCCACATCTAGCAAAGTCTCAGGGCCGTGTATGTTATGGGTTTCATTATATCCAAATGAAGGTGTATAAAAACGATCAGCTAAAGGATTCAGAAATGGACAAGCCTCTGTCTGAATCAGAAGTAAGCGGATGCGAAGTCGGGGGAGATACCAAAGTTGAAGACATGGATAGATACCGTATGCGTGAGGAAGTTGCTAGGGTTATTGCGAGAGTCACCGAGATCTCTGAAGAGGACATTCTTGATGACTCGATTGAAGCGGCTGATGTGACGGTTGTTGAAAATCTCGATCCTCCAGATAAATCTTCACCATTGTAAGGCTGCATGTGCTGCCTTAAAAGTTCTCCTGATGAAAGGGGACATAGTTCTTATTCGAGAACCATACGTTTATAGAAACAAAATATGTGAATTAAGTACTCCGGGGTTCAAACTATTCCAGTATACTGGTAATGATGTAAATCGAGCCTGTATAATTGCTAAAAACGAGCTTAACTTGTTTCTGTTTCCTTCAATGTGCAATGCAGACACTGCCGTTGCCAATTTAGAAATAGCCAAATGCAAATATTGGGTATCTTAGGTCTACATGGGACATGACGGGGAGATGCCTCCATCTGCCGTTAAGACCTTAGTTGAGGAGTCATTGACAACAAAGACGAAACTCATTATGGGATGCGATGCAAATGCGCATCATAGTATATGGGAAGTAGTGATACTAATGCAAGAGGAGAGTCGCTAATAGAGTTTATTTTGCGTACTACTCTGGTAGTCTGCAACAAGGGAGATGCCCCAACCTTTGTCACTAAAAACAGGCAAGAGGTTTTGGACATCACCTTGGCCTCGCAAGAACTGAATGAAATGATATCTGAGTGGCAGGTTTTAAGTGAACACAGCTTCTCAGATCATCGCTACATCAATTTCAAATTTGATGTTCATACCACCAAGACCATATTTCCGCCAAATGTTAGGAAAGCTGACTGGAATAGGTATAGGGAATCGTTCAATATGATGATACCGGAAATAACAGACACAAATATGAGAAATGTGCAACATATCGAACACGCAGTGGAGCGAATTACTAAGGCCTTCAACATCTCACTGAAAGCTGCATGCCCTAGAGGGAAGCCAAGGGGGAAAAATCGACCACCATGGTGGTCTACGGAATTAAGTAATATGAGGAAATCCTACAGGACGCTCTTTAACAAGGCAAAGTCCACTAGAGCCCCTGAGGATTGGGACGCTTACAAGAAGAATCTGAGAGGATACAAGCGAGAACTGAGAAATGCTCAGCATAACTCTTGGAATGATTACTGCAGCATTATTGAGAATACGTCCGAGGCTTCCAGACTACGGAAGGTTCTAGCATCCACCAACTCCGCTCCAGGTTTCATTAAAACATCGGAGGGCAATTGGACAACGTCCAGTGAGGAGACGCTGGAGGTACTATTGGACACACATTTTCCTGGAAATCCGACGGTTGAACCAGGTTTTGGTGCCACAGTGGCTCAGCGGTCGTTTCCTATCGAGGAAATTGTATCGGAATCTAGAATAAGATGGGCGTTAAATAGCTTTGGACCATTCAAATCCCCCGGGCCTGATGGAATTACTTCGGCGGATTACAAGCAGTGACTGACAAAATTATCCCCTGGTTGTCGGCGATATATAAAGGATGTATCAACTTATCATATATCCGAGGAAAGTGGAGGGAAACAAAAGTCGTTTTCACACCTAAAGCGGGAAAAGCCTCTCACTCGAGTGCGAAGGATTTCCGACCAATCAGCTTATCCTCATTACTACTTAAGAGGATGATAGATATTTATCTTAGAACTAGCATCGATTCAAGTTTGTTCTCGAAACGACAGCATGCATACTCGAAGGGCAGGTCTACTGAGACTGCATTACATGAACTAGTCAGCTTTATTGAAAGCTCACTATCTGTCAAAGAATACACAATCGTGGCGTTTCTAGACATCGAAGGGGCTTTCAATAATGTCCATCCGAGCTCGATATTAAAATGGACTGACAACTCTGAATGTTGATCCATGTATACTTATGCTATTAGACGAAGTTCTAATGAAGAGACGTATTTCAGCCACACTAGGCCAAGCAAACATACAAAGGTATGTGAACATACAAAGGTATGTGAAAAAAGTAGGTAATCTCTCACGAAAGAGATTCAAGGAACGCAGAAATGCCTTGTTTATCCTAAAGAAATTAGGATCAGTCCACCCAAGCACGCTGTCGGCTAAACAAAGCGATTCCTTAAAATGGGCTCAAGGAATTCTTGAGACTGGAAAAAGGGAACGATCGCCGGATGAGCTGCCATCCTCCAAAAGGGATCAAAGATCGTTTGCCTGAGTTGCTAAAGACAGCCTTGTGATGGCTATCATTAATAAAGGAGCATTGGACGGTATGGTTCCAAAGCAAAAATGGGGGGAAATTGAGAATGCTCTATCTGTCGTCTACTCACAGGTGCTGGAAAAGTTTCCCGGCCCATATCCTCGACACCAAGAGGCTGGTTGGTATCAAGGACGATTTAAGCTAGTCGCATTTGAGGACCAGAGGTCTATAGAATGTTTTAAAGCTGCTCTGATACTAATTGGATAAGTTTGGGAAGGAGCTGCTCTAGAGTTAGTCGAGAAGAAAGACATACCGGCTAGAACTATCCACATGCGTGAATACCTGCAAACCCTTCTGACCCTGAATCTATTTTAAATAGGCTGAAACGATGCAATCCAGGTCTTCCAACAGCTGATTGGAAGGTTGGCCGTTTGGATGAAGTGGATGGACCAAGACGGCATGCAGTGTTTATATTGAACACTCAGTCTTTGCCACATCTAGCAAAGACCCAGGGCCGTGTATGTTATGGGTTTCATTATATCCAAATGAAGGTGTATAAAAACGATCAGCTAAAGGATTCAGAAATGGACAAGCCTCTGTCTGAATCAGAAGTAAGCGGATGCGAAGTCGGGGGAGATACCAAAGTTGAAGACATGGATAGATACCGTATGCGTGAGGAAGTTGCTAGGGTTATTGCGAGAGTCACCGAGATCTCTGAAGAGGACATTCTTGATGACTCGATTGAAGCGGCTGATGTGACGGTTGTTGAAAATCTCGATCCTCCAGATAAATCTTCACCATTGTAAGGCTGCATGTGCTGCCTTAAAAGTTCTCCTGATGAAAGGGGACATAGTTCTTATTCGAGAACCATACGTTTATAGAAACAAAATATGTGAATTAAGTACTCCGGGGTTCAAACTATTCCAGTATACTGGTAATGATGTAAATCGAGCCTGTATAATTGCTAAAAACGAGCTGGGTATCTTAGGTCTACATGGGACATGACGGGGAGATGCCTCCATCTGCCGTTAAGACCTTAGTTGAGGAGTCATTGACAACAAAGACGAAACTCATTATGGGATGCGATGCAAATGCGCATCATAGTATATGGGGAAGTAGTGATACTAATGCAAGAGGAGAGTCGCTAATAGAGTTTATTTTGCGTACTACTCTGGTAGTCTGCAACAAGGGAGATGCCCCAACCTTTGTCACTAAAAACAGGCAAGAGGTTTTGGACATCACCTTGGCCTCGCAAGAACTGAATGAAATGATATCTGAGTGGCAGGTTTTAAGTGAACACAGCTTCTCAGATCATCGCTACATCAATTTCAAATTTGATGTTCATACCACCAAGACCATATTTCCGCCAAATGTTAGGAAAGCTGACTGGAATAGGTATAGGGAATCGTTCAATATGATGATACCGGAAATAACAGACACAAATATGAGAAATGTGCAACATATCGAACACGCAGTGGAGCGAATTACTAAGGCCTTCAACATCTCACTGAAAGCTGCATGCCCTAGAGGGAAGCCAAGGGGGAAAAATCGACCACCATGGTGGTCTACGGAATTAAGTAATATGAGGAAATCCTACAGGACGCTCTTTAACAAGGCAAAGTCCACTAGAGCCCCTGAGGATTGGGACGCTTACAAGAAGAATCTGAGAGGATACAAGCGAGAACTGAGAAATGCTCAGCATAACTCTTGGAATGATTACTGCAGCATTATTGAGAATACGTCCGAGGCTTCCAGACTACGGAAGGTTCTAGCATCCACCAACTCCGCTCCAGGTTTCATTAAAACATCGGAGGGCAATTGGACAACGTCCAGTGAGGAGACGCTGGAGGTACTATTGGACACACATTTTCCTGGAAATCCGACGGTTGAACCAGGTTTTGGTGCCACAGTGGCTCAGCGGTCGTTTCCTATCGAGGAAATTGTATCGGAATCTAGAATAAGATGGGCGTTAAATAGCTTTGGACCATTCAAATCCCCCGGGCCTGATGGAATTACTTCGGCGGATTACAAGCAGTGACTGACAAAATTATCCCCTGGTTGTCGGCGATATATAAAGGATGTATCAACTTATCATATATCCGAGGAAAGTGGAGGGAAACAAAAGTCGTTTTCACACCTAAAGCGGGAAAAGCCTCTCACTCGAGTGCGAAGGATTTCCGACCAATCAGCTTATCCTCATTCCTACTTAAGAGGATGATAGATATTTATCTTAGAACTAGCATCGATTCAAGTTTGTTCTCGAAACGACAGCATGCATACTCGAAGGGCAGGTCTACTGAGACTGCATTACATGAACTAGTCAGCTTTATTGAAAGCTCACTATCTGTCAAAGAATACACAATCGTGGCGTTTCTAGACATCGAAGGGGCTTTCAATAATGTCCATCCGAGCTCGATATTAAAATGGACTGACAACTCTGAATGTTGATCCATGTATACTTATGCTATTAGACGAAGTTCTAATGAAGAGACGTATTTCAGCCACACTAGGCCAAGCAAACATACAAAGGTATGTGAACATACAAAGGTATGTGAACATACAAAGGTATGTGTTGCTTTAAACAACCTTCTGGTTTCCCTAGAAAAAGAAAGTATACAAGTGGTGGCATACGCAGATGATGTGGCGCTAGCAGTCAGGGGAAAGTTCCCATCCACAATCAGAGATATTATTCAGAGGGCCCTCCGGATGACTGAGAAATGGGCGAAAGACAATGGTCTTGGGGTAAATAATGCAAAGACAGAACTAAATACTGCAAAGAAGTCACTAAATGTATATCTCTTTGCCGAAAACTAAAATTATGGATTCTACGTTCTCGAAAACATTAAAAAGCTGATCGATGAAAAAATGTTGGGCAATTAACTGGAACTGTTTCAAATAGCTTATAATAATTGGTAAGTCAATATGAAAAATTAAATCAACATTTTAGAGAAGTCACTAAATTTAAATATTTTTGCAGATAACTAAAATCTTTGGATGCTACATTCTTGCAAACATTATGAAGCTGGCCGATGAAAAATGAATGGCTCAGAAAAAGTTTCCAGAAAAAATCAAAGTGCAACCAATTAAAATTGTTAAAAACTTGATATTATTCCATATCATTAACTTCTGGATGAAAATGTGCATCACATCGTCAGTTTAATTTACATCCTACTATCAGCTTAAAATGGATATTTGTGAAATCCTTCTGCTGGAAATCTATGCTAACACGCTGTCCATCACGTTCCTAATTTCAAATTGCCCGCACATTAATTAGTTTCAATGCAGTTTTATGACACAAACAGGAAGGAAATCGAATTATCTATGCGAAAGTGTTTACAAATAATGTTTAAGATTTTTAAAGTTTTGTTGTTTTGTTCTTATTTGTTGATATGTTTAATAAGATATTTATTTTTCAATTAGTATTGTAGTGTATTGTTATATATTTTATTTTGACGAAAATGAATAAATTATACAAAATTCATAGAATTTTGGCTTTGACTTTCAATTAGAAGTGGCGATATCATTTATACAAATTTTGGTTGAAAAGTATTTGAAACAATTTTAATTTTTAATTTGACTCGCATCAAAAATTGTTCAAGAAATTGTTGAGTAGCGATGCATTTCAATTTGAGGATAACACTTGAGAAATTATTGCTATTGTATCGAATTTTACTGTTGATGGTAATGTCTTTTTTTTTGTTGAGAACGCGATTTTCTCAACAATTTCTCAACTTGAATATTACCCTAATCCTTTGAAAAACTGTTTGAAAAATTGTTGAAATTTAGCATTTTTCAAACGTTTGTGTTTATTGGGAAGGGTTCGTTTGCTCCTTTCGTGCCAATGAAATGTCAAAAGACACTAGATGGTGCTAGTAATTTAGAAAAGCATTCCATGATATTACAATACCAGTAGTAAACACTCAACAGAAGCTCTATCCCGATTCTCCGATCATATATCATCCCACGATCAGTAACACACAAAAACAGTCGTTAAATGTCCGAGCGTCACATCCCATTCAAAGATTCAAAATCGTCCGTTTACATGTCGTTCACACCATGTGTTTAAATGTCGACAGCCGCCTTGTAACCCCTGTCAAATAAAAACCATTAGTCTGACGCTTACCGAATATATCTGTCAAGCCGAATGTAGTCATCTGCTTCAGCGTTGCCACATCGTCGCATACAAACTCAGGCAAGAAGAAGAAAATAAATTATATCCCATAAATACGAATACAGTGGCCGTCATTAAGCCAAATTTCTTATTCGGAGCCCGCGTAGAAATAAAAATTTTGGAAACCACGAAGTCGGACACTAGATCTGTAAACGGCTGGTTTCGCCACTTACGGCTATCTATACAGAGCGACATTAATAATTCACAAAAAACGTAATCCAAAAGTAAGCGATATTAACAATTTAGCATTTTCATGTGATCCAAGAGTTGGCAACCCTGTTCATATTTCTACCCGGTTATCCATACCATGGTAGTTCAAACCAATCGAAAATACTATTAATCGATAACTCCGAGTGAATTTACAATCAACCGTATACACCCTGTAATCGCCATCGTAAAAGTAGGAATCGCACCATCACGCTACCAGAAGAAAACTATTCTGTCACCACATACCAAAGATAATATGAACAGACAGAAAAGTGGGCACCTTAAAGCCGTCTCTCAAATTGGTGGTGCATCAGGGCACACAATTCCTGCCCCCATGGAGTCACAGAAACAACTAATGTCAACGCTATGCCCCAAATGCCCGTATGGCTTGTCAACATTAATTATTGCCCTGTTCCGCCGCATCACATTACCACAATAGTGGCCACGAGCACAGCACAATATGCCCAACTCCCAACCCAGCTGTAATGGACCATGGGCCGGCCTGTACTGGGCTAATGTCATGACACGTCCGAACCCGTTTCCCATAATGGTTCCCCCTTCGGGTAAAACCCCCGAAAACCAACCATGAATGCTACTATTCATCCCATCGTCCACGTCATTTAATCACTGAACTCTAACCGCCCATCCGGTGGAATACCATGTCTGCTTTGTCCCCAAACATCCAGAGACAGCAGACATTACTCCCTGGTCGGTAAATATATGCATGAAAGTAAGCGCAAATCTCACGCACTCTCATTTCGGCCAATGAAATCTCGCCTTCGCGTAAAAGATGTGATTTCAAATATCGAAATGCGAGACAACGTGTGGATGTATACGTCTGAATAAATACTGGCCTAATTATCATCCGTTTAGGTAAAGACCACAAAAATTCCGCCTGATGAATAGAGCGGACACCAATATGACGAGCAAAAGTTCATGTTCGCAACACCTGGTACTGTAATGACCAATATTCTGCTTATACCAGCGACACCCAGAAAGGATACGAATATCCGTCCAGAACGATCGAGCAAAATCAGATATCACACCTTGCCAAATAATGCTGTACATTTAAAGCACCTCAACATGAGGCCTGGGCCCCATACTTTGGACCGATTCAAGTGTGGTGGGATATTAAGCAACCATGCAGCGAAATTCCAAGTCATCCACTGGGTTGCTACCTTCAGGGCCCAGTGTTCGGGTATCGACTGAAGTTATAAATCTGGACAATGACCAAGAGTTAGGCCCAATTAGTCGACCTGAGTTGCTAAAGACAGCCTTGTGATGGCTATCATTAATAAAGGAGCATTGGACGGTATGGTTCCAAAGCAAAAATGGGGGGAAATTGAGAATGCTCTATCTGTCGTCTACTCACAGGTGCTGGAAAAGTTTCCCGGCCCATATCCTCGACACCAAGAGGCTGGTTGGTATCAAGGACGATTTAAGCTAGTCGCATTTGAGGACCAGAGGTCTATAGAATGTTTTAAAGCTGCTCTGATACTAATTGGATAAGTTTGGGAAGGAGCTGCTCTAGAGTTAGTCGAGAAGAAAGACATACCGGCTAGAACTATCCACATGCGTGAATACCTGCAAACCCTTCTGACCCTGAATCTATTTTAAATAGGCTGAAACGATGCAATCCAGGTCTTCCAACAGCTGATTGGAAGGTTGGCCGTTTGGATGAAGTGGATGGACCAAGACGGCATGCAGTGTTTATATTGAACACTCAGTCTTTGCCACATCTAGCAAAGTCTCAGGGCCGTGTATGTTATGGGTTTCATTATATCCAAATGAAGGTGTATAAAAACGATCAGCTAAAGGATTCAGAAATGGACAAGCCTCTGTCTGAATCAGAAGTAAGCGGATGCGAAGTCGGGGGAGATACCAAAGTTGAAGACATGGATAGATACCGTATGCGTGAGGAAGTTGCTAGGGTTATTGCGAGAGTCACCGAGATCTCTGAAGAGGACATTCTTGATGACTCGATTGAAGCGGCTGATGTGACGGTTGTTGAAAATCTCGATCCTCCAGATAAATCTTCACCATTGTAAGGCTGCATGTGCTGCCTTAAAAGTTCTCCTGATGAAAGGGGACATAGTTCTTATTCGAGAACCATACGTTTATAGAAACAAAATATGTGAATTAAGTACTCCGGGGTTCAAACTATTCCAGTATACTGGTAATGATGTAAATCGAGCCTGTATAATTGCTAAAAACGAGCTTAACTTGTTTCTTTTTCCTTCAATGTGCAATGCAGACACTGCCGTTGCCAATTTAGAAATAGCCAAATGCAAATATTGGGTATCTTAGGTCTACATGGGACATGACGGGGAGATGCCTCCATCTGCCGTTAAGACCTTAGTTGAGGAGTCATTGACAACAAAGACGAAACTCATTATGGGATGCGATGCAAATGCGCATCATAGTATATGGGGAAGTAGTGATACTAATGCAAGAGGAGAGTCGCTAATAGAGTTTATTTTGCGTACTACTCTGGTAGTCTGCAACAAGGGAGATGCCCCAACCTTTGTCACTAAAAACAGGCAAGAGGTTTTGGACATCACCTTGGCCTCGCAAGAACTGAATGAAATGATATCTGAGTGGCAGGTTTTAAGTGAACACAGCTTCTCAGATCATCGCTACATCAATTTCAAATTTGATGTTCATACCACCAAGACCATATTTCCGCCAAATGTTAGGAAAGCTGACTGGAATAGGTATAGGGAATCGTTCAATATGATGATACCGGAAATAACAGACACAAATATGAGAAATGTGCAACATATCGAACACGCAGTGGAGCGAATTACTAAGGCCTTCAACATCTCACTGAAAGCTGCATGCCCTAGAGGGAAGCCAAGGAGGAAAAATCGACCACCATGGTGGTCTACGGAATTAAGTAATATGAGGAAATCCTACAGGACGCTCTTTAACAAGGCAAAGTCCACTAGAGCCCCTGAGGATTGGGACGCTTACAAGAAGAATCTGAGAGGATACAAGCGAGAACTGAGAAATGCTCAGCATAACTCTTGGAATGATTACTGCAGCATTATTGAGAATACGTCCGAGGCTTCCAGACTACGGAAGGTTCTAGCATTCACCAACTCCGCTCCAGGTTTCATTAAAACATCGGAGGGCAATTGGACAACGTCCAGTGAGGAGACGCTGGAGGTACTATTGGACACACATTTTCCTGGAAATCCGACGGTTGAACCAGGTTTTGGTGCCACAGTGGCTCAGCGGTCGTTTCCTATCGAGGAAATTGTATCGGAATCTAGAATAAGATGGGCGTTAAATAGCTTTGGACCATTCAAATCCCCCGGGCCTGATGGAATTACTTCGGCGGAATACAAGCAGTGACTGACAAAATTATCCCTTGTTGTCGGCGATATATAAAGGATGTATCAACTTATCATATATCCGAGGAAAGTGGAGGGAAACAAAAGTCGTTTTCACACCTAAAGCGGGAAAAGCCTCTCACTCGAGTGCGAAGGATTTCCGACCAATCAGCTTATCCTCATTCCTACTTAAGAGGATGATAGATATTTATCTTAGAACTAGCATCGATTCAAGTTTGTTCTCGAAACGACAGCATGCATACTCGAAGGGCAGGTCTACTGAGACTGCATTACATGAACTAGTCAGCTTTATTGAAAGCTCACTATCTGTCAAAGAATACACAATCGTGGCGTTTCTAGACATCGAAGGGGCTTTCAATAATGTCCATCCGAGCTCGATATTAAAATGGACTGACAACTCTGAATGTTGATCCATGTATACTTATGCTATTAGACGAAGTTCTAATGAAGAGACGTATTTCAGCCACACTAGGCCAAGCAAACATACAAAGGTATGTGAAAAAAGTAGGTAATCCCTCACGAAAGAGATTCAAGGAACGCAGAAATGCCTTGTTTATCCTAAAGAAATTAGGATCAGTCCACCCAAGCACGCTGTCGGCTAAACAAAGCGATTCCTTAAAATGGGCTCAAGGAATTCTTGAGACTGGAAAAAGGGAACGATCGCCGGATGAGCTGCCATCCTCCAAAAGGGATCAAAGATCGTTTGCCTGAGTTGCTAAAGACAGCCTTGTGATGGCTATCATTAATAAAGGAGCATTGGACGGTATGGTTCCAAAGCAAAAATGGGGGGAAATTGAGAATGCTCTATCTGTCGTCTACTCACAGGTGCTGGAAAAGTTTCCCGGCCCATATCCTCGACACCAAGAGGCTGGTTGGTATCAAGGACGATTTAAGCTAGTCGCATTTGAGGACCAGAGGTCTATAGAATGTTTTAAAGCTGCTCTGATACTAATTGGATAAGTTTGGGAAGGAGCTGCTCTAGAGTTAGTCGAGAAGAAAGACATACCGGCTAGAACTATCCACATGCGTGAATACCTGCAAACCCTTCTGACCCTGAATCTATTTTAAATAGGCTGAAACGATGCAATCCAGGTCTTCCAACAGCTGATTGGAAGGTTGGCCGTTTGGATGAAGTGGATGGACCAAGACGGCATGCAGTGTTTATATTGAACACTCAGTCTTTGCCACATCTAGCAAAGACCCAGGGCCGTGTATGTTATGGGTTTCATTATATCCAAATGAAGGTGTATAAAAACGATCAGCTAAAGGATTCAGAAATGGACAAGCCTCTGTCTGAATCAGAAGTAAGCGGATGCGAAGTCGGGGGAGATACCAAAGTTGAAGACATGGATAGATACCGTATGCGTGAGGAAGTTGCTAGGGTTATTGCGAGAGTCACCGAGATCTCTGAAGAGGACATTCTTGATGACTCGATTGAAGCGGCTGATGTGACGGTTGTTGAAAATCTCGATCCTCCAGATAAATCTTCACCATTGTAAGGCTGCATGTGCTGCCTTAAAAGTTCTCCTGATGAAAGGGGACATAGTTCTTATTCGAGAACCATACGTTTATAGAAACAAAATATGTGAATTAAGTACTCCGGGGTTCAAACTATTCCAGTATACTGGTAATGATGTAAATCGAGCCTGTATAATTGCTAAAAACGAGCTGGGTATCTTAGGTCTACATGGGACATGACGGGGAGATGCCTCCATCTGCCGTTAAGACCTTAGTTGAGGAGTCATTGACAACAAAGACGAAACTCATTATGGGATGCGATGCAAATGCGCATCATAGTATATGGGGAAGTAGTGATACTAATGCAAGAGGAGAGTCGCTAATAGAGTTTATTTTGCGTACTACTCTGGTAGTCTGCAACAAGGGAGATGCCCCAACCTTTGTCACTAAAAACAGGCAAGAGGTTTTGGACATCACCTTGGCCTCGCAAGAACTGAATGAAATGATATCTGAGTGGCAGGTTTTTAGTGAACACAGCTTCTCAGATCATCGCTACATCAATTTCAAATTTGATGTTCATACCACCAAGACCATATTTCCGCCAAATGTTAGGAAAGCTGACTGGAATAGGTATAGGGAATCGTTCAATATGATGATACCGGAAATAACAGACACAAATATGAGAAATGTGCAACATATCGAACACGCAGTGGAGCGAATTACTAAGGCCTTCAACATCTCACTGAAAGCTGCATGCCCTAGAGGGAAGCCAAGGGGGAAAAATCGACCACCATGGTGGTCTACGGAATTAAGTAATATGAGGAAATCCTACAGGACGCTCTTTAACAAGGCAAAGTCCACTAGAGCCCCTGAGGATTGGGACGCTTACAAGAAGAATCTGAGAGGATACAAGCGAGAACTGAGAAATGCTCAGCATAACTCTTGGAATGATTACTGCAGCATTATTGAGAATACGTCCGAGGCTTCCAGACTACGGAAGGTTCTAGCATCCACCAACTCCGCTCCAGGTTTCATTAAAACATCGGAGGGCAATTGGACAACGTCCAGTGAGGAGACGCTGGAGGTACTATTGGACACACATTTTCCTGGAAATCCGACGGTTGAACCAGGTTTTGGTGCCACAGTGGCTCAGCGGTCGTTTCCTATCGAGGAAATTGTATCGGAATCTAGAATAAGATGGGCGTTAAATAGCTTTGGACCATTCAAATCCCCCGGGCCTGATGGAATTACTTCGGCGGATTACAAGCAGTGACTGACAAAATTATCCCCTGGTTGTCGGCGATATATAAAGGATGTATCAACTTATCATATATCCGAGGAAAGTGGAGGGAAACAAAAGTCGTTTTCACACCTAAAGCGGGAAAAGCCTCTCACTCGAGTGCGAAGGATTTCCGACCAATCAGCTTATCCTCATTCCTACTTAAGAGGATGATAGATATTTATCTTAGAACTAGCATCGATTCAAGTTTGTTCTCGAAACGACAGCATGCATACTCGAAGGGCAGGTCTACTGAGACTGCATTATATGAACTAGTCAGCTTTATTGAAAGCTCACTATCTGTCAAAGAATACACAATCGTGGCGTTTCTAGACATCGAAGGGGCTTTCAATAATGTCCATCCGAGCTCGATATTAAAATGGACTGACAACTCTGAATGTTGATCCATGTATACTTATGCTATTAGACGAAGTTCTAATGAAGAGACGTATTTCAGCCACACTAGGCCAAGCAAACATACAAAGGTATGTGAACATACAAAGGTATGTGAACATACAAAGGTATGTGTTGCTTTAAACAACCTTCTGGTTTCCCTAGAAAAAGAAAGTATACAAGTGGTGGCATACGCAGATGATGTGGCGCTAGCAGTCAGGGGAAGTTCCCATCCACAATCAGAGATATTATTCAGAGGGCCCTCCGGATGACTGAGAAATGGGCGAAAGACAATGGTCTTGGGGTAAATAATGCAAAGACAGAACTAAATACTGCAAAGAAGTCACTAAATGTATATCTCTTTGCCGAAAACTAAAATTATGGATTCTACGTTCTCGAAAACATTAAAAAGCTGATCGATGAAAAAATGTTGGGCAATTAACTGGAACTGTTTCAAATAGCTTATAATAATTGGTAAGTCAATATGAAAAATTAAATCAACATTTTAGAGAAGTCACTAAATTTAAATATTTTTGCAGATAACTAAAATCTTTGGATGCTACATTCTTGCAAACATTATGAAGCTGGCCGATGAAAAATGAATGGCTCAGAAAAAGTTTCCAGAAAAAATCAAAGTGCAACCAATTAAAATTGTTAAAAACTTGATATTATTCCATATCATTAACTTCTGGATGAAAATGTGCATCACATCGTCAGTTTAATTTACATCCTACTATCAGCTTAAAATGGATATTTGTGAAATCCTTCTGCTGGAAATCTATGCTAACACGCTGTCCATCACGTTCCTAATTTCAAATTGCCCGCACATTAATTAGTTTCAATGCAGTTTTATGACACAAACAGGAAGGAAATCGAATTATCTATGCGAAAGTGTTTACAAATAATGTTTAAGATTTTTAAAGTTTTGTTGTTTTGTTCTTATTTGTTGATATGTTTAATAAGATATTTATTTTTCAATTAGTATTGTAGTGTATTGTTATATATTTTATTTTGACGAAAATGAATAAATTATACAAAATTCATAGAATTTTGGCTTTGACTTTCAATTAGAAGTGGCGATATCATTTATACAAATTTTGGTTGAAAAGTATTTGAAACAATTTTAATTTTTAATTTGACTCGCATCAAAAATTGTTCAAGAAATTGTTGAGTAGCGATGCATTTCAATTTGAGGATAACACTTGAGAAATTATTGCTATTGTATCGAATTTTACTGTTGATGGTAATGTCTTTTTTTTTGTTGAGAACGCGATTTTCTCAACAATTTCTCAACTTGAATATTACCCTAATCCTTTGAAAAACTGTTTGAAAAATTGTTGAAATTTAGCATTTTTCAAACGTTTGTGTTTATTGGGAAGGGTTCGTTTGCTCCTTTCGTGCCAATGAAATGTCAAAAGACACTAGATGGTGCTAGTAATTTAGAAAAGCATTCCATGATATTACAATACCAGTAGTAAACACTCAACAGAAGCTCTATCCCGATTCTCCGATCATATATCATCCCACGATCAGTAACACACAAAAACAGTCGTTAAATGTCCGAGCGTCACATCCCATTCAAAGATTCAAAATCGTCCGTTTACATGTCGTTCACACCATGTGTTTAAATGTCGACAGCCGCCTTGTAACCCCTGTCAAATAAAAACCATTAGTCTGACGCTTACCGAATATATCTGTCAAGCCGAATGTAGTCATCTGCTTCAGCGTTGCCACATCGTCGCATACAAACTCAGGCAAGAAGAAGAAAATAAATTATATCCCATAAATACGAATACAGTGGCCGTCATTAAGCCAAATTTCTTATTCGGAGCCCGCGTAGAAATAAAAATTTTGGAAACCACGAAGTCGGACACTAGATCTGTAAACGGCTGGTTTCGCCACTTACGGCTATCTATACAGAGCGACATTAATAATTCACAAAAAACGTAATCCAAAAGTAAGCGATATTAACAATTTAGCATTTTCATGTGATCCAAGAGTTGGCAACCCTGTTCATATTTCTACCCGGTTATCCATACCATGGTAGTTCAAACCAATCGAAAATACTATTAATCGATAACTCCGAGTGAATTTACAATCAACCGTATACACCCTGTAATCGCCATCGTAAAAGTAGGAATCGCACCATCACGCTACCAGAAGAAAACTATTCTGTCACCACATACCAAAGATAATATGAACAGACAGAAAAGTGGGCACCTTAAAGCCGTCTCTCAAATTGGTGGTGCATCAGGGCACACAATTCCTGCCCCCATGGAGTCACAGAAACAACTAATGTCAACGCTATGCCCCAAATGCCCGTATGGCTTGTCAACATTAATTATTGCCCTGTTCCGCCGCATCACATTACCACAATAGTGGCCACGAGCAAAGCACAATATGCCCAACTCCCAACCCAGCTGTAATGGACCATGGGCCGGCCTGTACTGGGCTAATGTCATGACACGTCCGAACCCGTTTCCCATAATGGTTCCCCCTTCGGGTAAAACCCCCGAAAACCAACTATGAATGCTACTATTCATCCCATCGTCCACGTCATTTAATCACTGAACTCTAACCGCCCATCCGGTGGAATACCATGTCTGCTTTGTCCCCAAACATCCAGAGACAGCAGACATTACTCCCTGGTCGGTAAATATATGCATGAAAGTAAGCGCAAATCTCACGCACTCTCATTTCGGCCAATGAAATCTCGCCTTCGCGTAAAAGATGTGATTTCAAATATCGAAATGCGAGACAACGTGTGGATGTATACGTCTGAATAAATACTGGCCTAATTATCATCCGTTTAGGTAAAGACCACAAAAATTCCGCCTGATGAATAGAGCGGACACCAATATGACGAGCAAAAGTTCATGTTCGCAACACCTGGTACTGTAATGACCAATATTCTGCTTATACCAGCGACACCCAGAAAGGATACGAATATCCGTCCAGAACGATCGAGCAAAATCAGATATCACACCTTGCCAAATAATGCTGTACATTTAAAGCACCTCAACATGAGGCCTGGGCCCCATACTTTGGACCGATTCAAGTGTGGTGGGATATTAAGCAACCATGCAGCGAAATTCCAAGTCATCCACTGGGTTGCTACCTTCAGGGCCCAGTGTTCGGGTATCGACTGAAGTTATAAATCTGGACAATGACCAAGAGTTAGGCCCAATTAGTCGACCTGTAGACGGATCGACAGGTGACGACACTCTGACAAGTCGAACTTTTTCTAAGGTAGCGACATCAAAAGTAGGTAATCCCTCACGAAAGAGATTCAAGGAACGCAGAAATGCCTTGTTTATCCTAAAGAAATTAGGATCAGTCCACCCAAGCACGCTGTCGGCTAAACAAAGCGATTCCTTAAAATGGGCTCAAGGAATTCTTGAGACTGGAAACAGGGAACGATCGCCGGATGAGCTGCCATCCTCCAAAAGGGATCAAAGATCGTTTGCCTGAGTTGCTAAAGACAGCCTTGTGATGGCTATCATTAATAAAGGAGCATTGGACGGTATGGTTCCAAAGCAAAAATGGGGGGAAATTGAGAATGCTCTATCTGTCGTCTACTCACAGGTGCTGGAAAAGTTTCCCGGCCCATATCCTCGACACCAAGAGGCTGGTTGGTATCAAGGACGATTTAAGCTAGTCGCATTTGAGGACCAGAGGTCTATAGAATGTTTTAAAGCTGCTCTGATACTAATTGGATAAGTTTGGGAAATACTGCAAAGAAGTCACTAAATGTATATCTCTTTGCCGAAAACTAAAATTATGGATTCTACGTTCTCGAAAACATTAAAAAGCTGATCGATGAAAAAATGTTGGGCAATTAACTGGAACTGTTTCAAATAGCTTATAATAATTGGTAAGTCAATATGAAAAATTAAATCAACATTTTAGAGAAGTCACTAAATTTAAATATTTTTGCAGATAACTAAAATCTTTGGATGCTACATTCTTGCAAACATTATGAAGCTGGCCGATGAAAAATGAATGGCTCAGAAAAAGTTTCCAGAAAAAATCAAAGTGCAACCAATTAAAATTGTTAAAAACTTGATATTATTCCATATCATTAACTTCTGGATGAAAATGTGCATCACATCGTCAGTTTAATTTACATCCTACTATCAGCTTAAAATGGATATTTGTGAAATCCTTCTGCTGGAAATCTATGCTAACACGCTGTCCATCACGTTCCTAATTTCAAATTGCCCGCACATTAATTAGTTTCAATGCAGTTTTATGACACAAACAGGAAGGAAATCGAATTATCTATGCGAAAGTGTTTACAAATAATGTTTAAGATTTTTAAAGTTTTGTTGTTTTGTTCTTATTTGTTGATATGTTTAATAAGATATTTATTTTTCAATTAGTATTGTAGTGTATTGTTATATATTTTATTTTGACGAAAATGAATAAATTATACAAAATTCATAGAATTTTGGCTTTCAATTAGAAGTGGCGATATCATTTATACAAATTTTGGTTGAAAAGTATTTGAAACAATTTTAATTTTTAATTTGACTCGCATCAAAAATTGTTCAAGAAATTGTTGAGTAGCGATGCATTTCAATTTGAGGATAACACTTGAGAAATTATTGCTATTGTATCGAATTTTACTGTTGATGGTAATGTCTTTTTTTTTGTTGAGAACGCGATTTTCTCAACAATTTCTCAACTTGAATATTACCCTAATCCTTTGAAAAACTGTTTGAAAAATTGTTGAAATTTAGCATTTTTCAAACGTTTGTGTTTATTGGGAAGGGTTCGTTTGCTCCTTTCGTGCCAATGAAATGTCAAAAGACACTAGATGGTGCTAGTAATTTAGAAAAGCATTCCATGATATTACAATACCAGTAGTAAACACTCAACAGAAGCTCTATCCCGATTCTCCGATCATATATCATCCCACGATCAGTAACACACAAAAACAGTCGTTAAATGTCCGAGCGTCACATCCCATTCAAAGATTCAAAATCGTCCGTTTACATGTCGTTCACACCATGTGTTTAAATGTCGACAGCCGCCTTGTAACCCCTGTCAAATAAAAACCATTAGTCTGACGCTTACCGAATATATCTGTCAAGCCGAATGTAGTCATCTGCTTCAGCGTTGCCACATCGTCGCATACAAACTCAGGCAAGAAGAAGAAAATAAATTATATCCCATAAATACGAATACAGTGGCCGTCATTAAGCCAAATTTCTTATTCGGAGCCCGCGTAGAAATAAAAATTTTGGAAACCACGAAGTCGGACACTAGATCTGTAAACGGCTGGTTTCGCCACTTACGGCTATCTATACAGAGCGACATTAATAATTCACAAAAAACGTAATCCAAAAGTAAGCGATATTAACAATTTAGCATTTTCATGTGATCCAAGAGTTGGCAACCCTGTTCATATTTCTACCCGGTTATCCATACCATGGTAGTTCAAACCAATCGAAAATACTATTAATCGATAACTCCGAGTGAATTTACAATCAACCGTATACACCCTGTAATCGCCATCGTAAAAGTAGGAATCGCACCATCACGCTACCAGAAGAAAACTATTCTGTCACCACATACCAAAGATAATATGAACAGACAGAAAAGTGGGCACCTTAAAGCCGTCTCTCAAATTGGTGGTGCATCAGGGCACACAATTCCTGCCCCCATGGAGTCACAGAAACAACTAATGTCAACGCTATGCCCCAAATGCCCGTATGGCTTGTCAACATTAATTATTGCCCTGTTCCGCCGCATCACATTACCACAATAGTGGCCACGAGCAAAGCACAATATGCCCAACTCCCAACCCAGCTGTAATGGACCATGGGCCGGCCTGTACTGGGCTAATGTCATGACACGTCCGAACCCGTTTCCCATAATGGTTCCCCCTTCGGGTAAAACCCCCGAAAACCAACTATGAATGCTACTATTCATCCCATCGTCCACGTCATTTAATCACTGAACTCTAACCGCCCATCCGGTGGAATACCATGTCTGCTTTGTCCCCAAACATCCAGAGACAGCAGACATTACTCCCTGGTCGGTAAATATATGCATGAAAGTAAGCGCAAATCTCACGCACTCTCATTTCGGCCAATGAAATCTCGCCTTCGCGTAAAAGATGTGATTTCAAATATCGAAATGCGAGACAACGTGTGGATGTATACGTCTGAATAAATACTGGCCTAATTATCATCCGTTTAGGTAAAGACCACAAAAATTCCGCCTGATGAATAGAGCGGACACCAATATGACGAGCAAAAGTTCATGTTCGCAACACCTGGTACTGTAATGACCAATATTCTGCTTATACCAGCGACACCCAGAAAGGATACGAATATCCGTCCAGAACGATCGAGCAAAATCAGATATCACACCTTGCCAAATAATGCTGTACATTTAAAGCACCTCAACATGAGGCCTGGGCCCCATACTTTGGACCGATTCAAGTGTGGTGGGATATTAAGCAACCATGCAGCGAAATTCCAAGTCATCCACTGGGTTGCTACCTTCAGGGCCCAGTGTTCGGGTATCGACTGAAGTTATAAATCTGGACAATGACCAAGAGTTAGGCCCAATTAGTCGACCTGTAGACGGATCGACAGGTGACGACACTCTGACAAGTCGAACTTTTTCTAAGGTAGCGACATCAAAAGTAGGTAATCCCTCACGAAAGAGATTCAAGGAACGCAGAAATGCCTTGTTTATCCTAAAGAAATTAGGATCAGTCCACCCAAGCACGCTGTCGGCTAAACAAAGCGATTCCTTAAAATGGGCTCAAGGAATTCTTGAGACTGGAAACAGGGAACGATCGCCGGATGAGCTGCCATCCTCCAAAAGGGATCAAAGATCGTTTGCCTGAGTTGCTAAAGACAGCCTTGTGATGGCTATCATTAATAAAGGAGCATTGGACGGTATGGTTCCAAAGCAAAAATGGGGGGAAATTGAGAATGCTCTATCTGTCGTCTACTCACAGGTGCTGGAAAAGTTTCCCGGCCCATATCCTCGACACCAAGAGGCTGGTTGGTATCAAGGACGATTTAAGCTAGTCGCATTTGAGGACCAGAGGTCTATAGAATGTTTTAAAGCTGCTCTGATACTAATTGGATAAGTTTGGGAAGGAGCTGCTCTAGAGTTAGTCGAGAAGAAAGACATACCGGCTAGAACTATCCACATGCGTGAATACCTGCAAACCCTTCTGACCCTGAATCTATTTTAAATAGGCTGAAACGATGCAATCCAGGTCTTCCAACAGCTGATTGGAAGGTTGGCCGTTTGGATGAAGTGGATGGACCAAGACGGCATGCAGTGTTTATATTGAACACTCAGTCTTTGCCACATCTAGCAAAGTCTCAGGGCCGTGTATGTTATGGGTTTCATTATATCCAAATGAAGGTGTATAAAAACGATCAGCTAAAGGATTCAGAAATGGACAAGCCTCTGTCTGAATCAGAAGTAAACGGATGCGAAGTCGGGGGAGATACCAAAGTTGAAGACATGGATAGATACCGTATGCGTGAGGAAGTTGCTAGGGTTATTGCGAGAGTCACCGAGATCTCTGAAGAGGACATTCTTGATGACTCGATTGAAGCGGCTGATGTGACGGTTGTTGAAAATCTCGATCCTCCAGATAAATCTTCACCATTGTAAGGCTGCATGTGCTGCCTTAAAAGTTCTCCTGATGAAAGGGGACATAGTTCTTATTCGAGAACCATACGTTTATAGAAACAAAATATGTGAATTAAGTACTCCGGGGTTCAAACTATTCCAGTATACTGGTAATGATGTAAATCGAGCCTGTATAATTGCTAAAAACGAGCTTAACTTGTTTCTGTTTCCTTCAATGTGCAATGCAGACACTGCCGTTGCCAATTTAGAAATAGCCAAATGCAAATATTGGGTATCTTAGGTCTACATGGGACATGACGGGGAGATGCCTCCATCTGCCGTTAAGACCTTAGTTGACGAGTCATTGACAACAAAGACGAAACTCATTATGGGATGCGATGCAAATGCGCATCATAGTATATGGGGAAGTAGTGATACTAATGCAAGAGGAGAGTCGCTAATAGAGTTTATTTTGCGTACTACTCTGGTAGTCTGCAACAAGGGAGATGCCCCAACCTTTGTCACTAAAAACAGGCAAGAGGTTTTGGACATCACCTTGGCCTCGCAAGAACTGAATGAAATGATATCTGAGTGGCAGGTTTTAAGTGAACACAGCTTCTCAGATCATCGCTACATCAATTTCAAATTTGATGTTCATACCACCAAGACCATATTTCCGCCAAATGTTAGGAAAGCTGACTGGAATAGGTATAGGGAATCGTTCAATATGATGATACCGGAAATAACAGACACAAATATGAGAAATGTGCAACATATCGAACACGCAGTGGAGCGAATTACTAAGGCCTTCAACATCTCACTGAAAGCTGCATGCCCTAGAGGGAAGCCAAGGGGGAAAAATCGACCACCATGGTGGTCTACGGAATTAAGTAATATGAGGAAATCCTACAGGACGCTCTTTAACAAGGCAAAGTCCACTAGAGCCCCTGAGGATTGGGACGCTTACAAGAAGAATCTGAGAGGATACAAGCGAGAACTGAGAAATGCTCAGCATAACTCTTGGAATGATTACTGCAGCATTATTGAGAATACGTCCGAGGCTTCCAGACTACGGAAGGTTCTAGCATCCACCAACTCCGCTCCAGGTTTCATTAAAACATCGGAGGGCAATTGGACAACGTCCAGTGAGGAGACGCTGGAGGTACTATTGGACACACATTTTCCTGGAAATCCGACGGTTGAACCAGGTTTTGGTGCCACAGTGGCTCAGCGGTCGTTTCCTATCGAGGAAATTGTATCGGAATCTAGAATAAGATGGGCGTTAAATAGCTTTGGACCATTCAAATCCCCCGGGCCTGATGGAATTACTTCGGCGGATTACAAGCAGTGACTGACAAAATTATCCCCTGGTTGTCGGCGATATATAAAGGATGTATCAACTTATCATATATCCGAGGAAAGTGGAGGGAAACAAAAGTCGTTTTCACACCTAAAGCGGGAAAAGCCTCTCACTCGAGTGCGAAGGATTTCCGACCAATCAGCTTATCCTCATTCCTACTTAAGAGGATGATAGATATTTATCTTAGAACTAGCATCGATTCAAGTTTGTTCTCGAAACGACAGCATGCATACTCGAAGGGCAGGTCTACTGAGACTGCATTACATGAACTAGTCAGCTTTATTGAAAGCTCACTATCTGTCAAAGAATACACAATCGTGGCGTTTCTAGACATCGAAGGGGCTTTCAATAATGTCCATCCGAGCTCGATATTAAAATGGACTGACAACTCTGAATGTTGATCCATGTATACTTATGCTATTAGACGAAGTTCTAATGAAGAGACGTATTTCAGCCACACTAGGCCAAGCAAACATACAAAGGTATGTGAACATACAAAGGTATGTGAACATACAAAGGTATGTGTTGCTTTAAACAACCTTCTGGTTTCCCTAGAAAAAGAAAGTATACAAGTGGTGGCATACGCAGATGATGTGGCGCTAGCAGTCAGGGGAAAGTTCCCATCCACAATCAGAGATATTATTCAGAGGGCCCTCCGGATGACAGAGAAATGGGCGAAAGACAATGGTCTTGGGGTAAATAATGCAAAGACAGAACTAAATACTGCAAAGAAGTCACTAAATGTATATCTCTTTGCCGAAAACTAAAATTATGGATTCTACGTTCTCGAAAACATTAAAAAGCTGATCGATGAAAAAATGTTGGGCAATTAACTGGAACTGTTTCAAATAGCTTATAATAATTGGTAAGTCAATATGAAAAATTAAATCAACATTTTAGAGAAGTCACTAAATTTAAATATTTTTGCAGATAACTAAAATCTTTGCATGCTACATTCTTGCAAACATTATGAAGCTGGCCGATGAAAAATGAATGGCTCAGAAAAAGTTTCCAGAAAAAATCAAAGTGCAACCAATTAAAATTGTTAAAAACTTGATATTATTCCATATCATTAACTTCTGGATGAAAATGTGCATCACATCGTCAGTTTAATTTACATCCTACTATCAGCTTAAAATGGATATTTGTGAACTCCTTCTGCTGGAAATCTATACTAACACGCTGTCCATCACGTTCCTAATTTCAAATTGCCCGCACATTAATTAGTTTCAATGCAGTTTTATGACACAAACAGGAAGGAAATCGAATTATCTATGCGAAAGTGTTTATAAATAATGTTTAAGATTTTTAAAGTTTTGTTGTTTTGTTCTTATTTGTTGATATGTTTAATAAGATATTTATTTTTCAATTAGTATTGTAGTGTATTGTTATATATTTTATTTTGACGAAAATGAATAAATTATACAAAATTCATAGAATTTTGGCTTTGACTTTCAATTAGAAGTGGCGATATCATTTATACAAATTTTGGTTGAAAAGTATTTGAAACAATGTTAATTTTTAATTTGACTCGCATCAAAAATTGTTCGAGAAATTGTTGAGTAGCGATGCATTTCAATTTGAGGATAAGGGGAAGGGTTCATTTGCTCCTTTCGTGCCAATGAAATGTCAAAAGACACTAGATGGCCTTAGTAATTTAGAAAAGCATTCCATGATATTACAATACCAGTAGTAAACACTCAACAGAAACTCTATCCCGATTCTCCGATCATATATCATCCCACGATCAGTAACACACAAAAACAGTCGTTAAATGTCCGAGCGTCACATCCCATTCAAAGATTCAAAATCGTCCGTTTACAAGTCGTTCACACCATTCGTTTAAATGTCGACAGCCGCCTTGTAACCCCTGTCAAATAAAAACCATTAGTCTGATGCTTACCGAACATATCTGTCAAGCCGAATGTAGTCATCTGCTTCAACGTTGCCATATCGTCGCATACAAACTCAGACAAGAAGAAGAAAATAAATTATATCCCATAAATACGAATACAGTGGCCGTCATTGAGCCAAATTTCTTATTCGGTGGTGCATCAGGGCATACAATTCCTGCCCCCATGGAGTCACAGAAACAACTAATGTCAACGCTATGCCCCAAATGCCCGTATGGCTTGTCAACATTAATTATTGCCCTGTTCCGCCGCATCACATTACCACAATAGTTGCCACGAGCACATCACAATATGCCCAACTCCCAACCCAGCTGTAATGAACCATGGGCCGGCCTGTACTGGGCTAATGTCATGGCACGTCCGAACCCGAACACGAAAAGCATAATAGGCAAAATAAAATGCAATAATCAAACGCATACAATGACATTTTATTTGGTTCATTCTTTGTCTCAACAGTTAATATTAGGATGCGATTTTTGGGAAAAATTTGGTATTTCGATATTATTTCAAAAACCAACCATCAATGAACTTTCAGTTCATGAAAATGAAGAACCCAAAATTCATGATCTTAGTTATGAACAACCGATTAAACTCGAGAATGCCAAGTTGGAATTTCGATGTTTCAGCAAATATGGTCTAGGTAAAACTAATTTGGAAACTCACATTATTGACACAGGTGATTCTGAACCAAGAAAACTGCGTTATTTCCCAATATCACCTGCTGTCCTATGCTGAAATTGACAGGATGATAGCTCTTGATTTTATTGAACTAGCTACCAGCGCTGCTAAAAAGGACGCTTATCCCCTGCCAAATATCGATGGCTTGCTAAGTAGACTCGGTGATACTTACTTCATCTCTGCCATCGATTTAAAGGATGCCTTTTGGCAGATTCCTTTATAGGAATCTAGCCGGCCGAAGACAGCCTTCACATTCCAAGGGAGACCTCATTATCAATTTAAGGTAATATCCTTTGGGCTGTGCAATGCTGCCCAACGCATGTGCAGATTGATGGATAAGGTCATCCCATCAGATCTGAAGGATCGAGTTTTTGTATATCTCGATGACCTGCTTGTAGTTTCTCCGGATTTCGAATCGCATATTGAGATGTTGACAATTGTGGGCAAACGTTTGACTTCAGCTGGTCTAACAATTAATTTACAGAAATATAAGTTCTGTTACAAAGAACTTAGATATCTGGGTTATATTGTAGGTGATGGCAAGCTGAAGACAGACCCAAGTAAAGTGGAAGCAATTTCCAAAATTAATCCTCCACGGACACCAAGGGATGTTCGGAAATTTTTAGGAACAGTTGGTTGGTAACGGCGGTTTATCCCGGATTTTTCAACTTTATCTGCCCCAATTACCGACACTTTGAAAAAGTCAACAAAATTTATTTTCACTCCTGATGCAATTGCATCATTTGAGGAATTGAAGAAGAGATTGGTCTCAAGTCCAGTACTTATTAGCCCTGACTTTGACAAACCATTTTTCGTCCAATGTGACGCCTCTGATGTTGGTGTTGGCGCGGTGCTGTTTCAGAGGGACAATGATGGAGAAGAGCACCCAATAGAATACTTTTCGAAAAAACTAAACCCTGCACAGAAGAATTATTCTACTACGGAAAAGGAATGCCTGGCAGTGGTTTTAGAAAATTTCCGCCAATATATTGAATTGATGGACTTCACAGCCATCACAGACCATTCTAGTCTGCGATGGCTGATGAAGCAGCAAGACCTTAATGGAAGACTTGCACGTTGGAGTCTTAGGCTGCAAGGATATCAATTCAATATTGAACATCAAAAAGGTTCGAAAAATGTAGTGCCGGATATGCTCTCACGACTGGACATGGAAGAACAGAGTATGAAAATCAATATGATAATCGATTTCAACTCGCCAGAATTCCATAGCCCAGATTATGAGACATTGAAAGACACAATAAACCAGAATAGAGACCGATTGCCCGATTTGAAAGTGGATTATGATATCGTGTTGAAGAGGACAAGATTCAATAGAGGTACTATTGATGATGAGGAGGAATATTGGAGAATATGGCTACCAACAAACCTCACTGATGGCGTCATCAGAAATTCTCACGAACATAACACTTGTCATGGGGGCATTGGGAAAACAATTCATAACATTAGGGAATGTTTTTACTAGCCCACATTGACAACTGATGATCGCAGATTTGTTTTAAATTGCCAAAGCTTCAAAGAAAATAAACACAGCAACCAAATTCTAAGGGCTACTATGGGACAAGAAGTCAAGACTGAACGTCCTTTTCAAAAAGTGTGTGTTGACTCCTTAGGTCCATATCCAAGAACTCGAAGCGGCAACACACACATTTTTATTGTTTTGGACCATCGTACGAAATTTGTACTTTTAAAGGCTATGCCTAAAGCTACTACACATGCGGTGAATAAATTCCTATCAGCAGAGGTATTTCATAAGTTCGGAGTTCCTGAAACATTGCATTTAGATAATGGAAAGCAGTTCACCAGTGAAGCTTTCAAGGAACTCATGAACTTATATGGAATTCACCACATGAGAACTGCTATCCACTCACCGCAATCGATCCTGAGTAGCATAAGAACTTTTTTACACGACAATCAGAATAAGTGAGATGAGAATTTATCCCAAATAGAGTGCTCACTGCGCTCTACTGTCCATGCCTCAACTGGTGAGACACCATATTTTGCTTTGTTTGGGTATAATATGATTACCCATGCCCAAGCATACAAAATTTAAAAAAAAATTAGGGGCATTGCCTGATGGCGACATTTCTAGTTACAACAAGAGAGCAAAGGAGGTAAATTTGAAAGCTGGTCAAGAAGTGTTTAGAAAGAACTTAATGGGACAGTGATCATCACATTTTTTTTTTTTTTTTGGGTCAAGGAAAAATCTTTATTGAATTATCACGAGCACCCTGTACCGAAAGAAAATATCACCAGAATATTTCCTATAAAAAATTAATTGAAGTTGATATTTTTTTTAATTAATAAATTAATTGATACAGTTTACTTTTTAACCAAATACGGCACACTAAGTCTGTTAAGAAAGAGTGATGAACCTTTTTTTTACATTTTTAATTAAATATGTATTTCAAACAATCAGTTGTTAGTCCAAATAAAAACTCTAAGCCATATCAGAAAATGATTGCAAATAGTTACCTTTTTATACCCTCCACCATAGGATGGGGGTATATTAACTTTGTCATTCCGTTTGTAACATATCGAAATATTGCTCTAAGACCCCATAAAGTATATATATTCTGGGTCGTGGTGAAATTCTGAGTCGATCTAAGCATGTCCGTCCGTCTGTCCGGCTGTCCGTCCGTCTGTGGAATTCACGCTAACTTCCGAACGAAACAAGCTATCGACTTGAAACTTGGCACAAGTAGTTGTTATTGATGTAGGTCGGATGGTATTGAAAATCGGCCATATCGGACCACGTTTACGTATAGCCCCCATATAAACCGATCCCCAAATTTGGCTTGGGGAGCCTCCCGGAGCAGCAAAATTCATCCGATCCGGTTGAAATTTGGTACCTGATGTTAGTATACGGCCTCTAACAACCATGCAAAAATTGGTCCATATCGGTCCATAATTATATATAGCTCCCATATAAACCGGTCCCCAGATTTGACCTCCGGAGCCTCTTGGAGGAGCAAAATTCATCCGATCCGGTTTAAATTTAGTACGTGGTCTTAGTATACGGTCTCTAACACCCATGCAAAAATTGGTCCATGTCGGTCCATAATTATATATAGCCCCCATATAAACCGATCCCCAGATTTGACCTCCGGAGCCTCTTGGAGGGGAAAAATTCATCCGATCCGGTTGAAATGTGGTACCTGATGTTAGTATACGGTCTCTAACAACCATGCAAAAATTGGTCCATATCGGTCCATAATTATATATAGCCCCCATATAAACCGATCCCCAGATTTGACCTCCGGAGCCTCTTGGAGGGGCAAAATTCATCCGATCCTGTTGAAATTTGGTACCTGATGTTAGTATACGGCCTCTAACAACCATGCAAAAATTGGTCCATATCGGTTCATAATTATATATAGCTCCCATATAAACCGATCCCCAGATTTGAACTCCGGAGCCTCTTGGAGGAGCAAAATTCATCCGATCCAATTGAAATTTAGTACGTGGTGTTAGTATATAGTCTCTAACAACCATGCAAAAATTGGTCCATATCGGTTCATAATTATATATAGCTCCCGTTCTTCAACCGTCGAACTGAACGGACGTGTTTTCTAATAGCGGAGTATTTCATCGTAATAAGTACTTATTACGAATTTCACGTGTGGTGGAAATAATAAACCACCATGCAGCGAAATTCAAAGTCATCCACTGGGTTGCTAACTTCAGGGCCCAGTGGACGGGTAACGACTGAAGTTATAAATTTGGGCATCGACCAAGAGTCAGGCCCAATTAGTCGACCTGTAGACGGGTCGACTGGCGGTGACACTTTGGCAAGTCGAACCTTTTCTAAGGTGACGACATCAAAAGGAGGCAATCCCTCTCGAAAGAGATTCAAGGAACGAAGAAATGCTTTGTTTATCCTAAAGAAATTAGGATCAGTCGACCCAAGCACGTTGTCGGCTAAGCAAAGCGATTCCTTAAAATGGGCTCAAGGAGTTCTTGAAGCTGGAAAAAGGGAACGATCACCGGATGAGCTGCCATCCTCTAAACGGGATCAAAGATCGTTTGCCTCAGTTGCAAAAGACAGCCTTGTGATGGCTATTATTAATAAAGGAGCATTGGACGGTATGATTCCAAGGCAAAAATGGGGGGAAATTGAGAACGCGATGTCTGGTGTCTACTCAGAGGTGCGAAAAAAGTTTCCCGGACCAAGTCCTCGACGGCAAGATGCTGGATGGTATCAAGGACGATATAAGTTAATAGCTTTTGCAGACCAGAGGTCTATGGATTGCTTTAAAGCTGCATTGATGCTAATTGGTGAAGTTTGGGAAGGAGCCGCTTTGGAGTTAGTCGATAAAAAAGACATACCGGCTAAACCTAGAGCACATGCATGGATACCGGCAAACCCTCCTGATCCTGAGTCAATACTAGAGAGACTAAAAGAATGTAACCCAGATCTTCCAACCGCCGATTGGAAGGTTGGTCGTTTGGATGAGGTGGATGGACCAAGACGGCATGCGGTGTTTATATTAAACATAGAGTCGCTGCCACATCTAGCCCAGACCCAAGGACGCGTAAGTTATGGCTTTCATGATATCCATATGAAGGTATACAAAAGCGATCAGCCAAAGGATACCGAAACGGACAAGCCTCCGGTAGAGTCAGCAGTGAAAAAATCTCCTAGCGAAGCCGAAGGAGACATAAAACCTGCAGACTATGGCGAAAATCATATGCGGGAAGTTTCTACAGGCTCAAGCCTCACCAAAGCTGAACCGCGGATTGTTGCGAGAGTCACCGAGATCTGTGAAGAGGAAGCCCTTGATGACTCAACTGAAGCGGCTGATGTGACGGTGGTTGAAAATTTGGATGGTTCTACGGTTCCTCCAGATAAATCTTCACCATTGTAAGGCCGCTTGTGATGCCTTAAAAGTTCTCCTGATGAAAGGAGACATAGATATAGTTCTTATTCAAGAACCATACATATATAAGAACAAGATCTGTGAATTAAGCACTCCGGGTTTCAAACTTTTGCATCATACCGGTACCGATATAAATCGAGCATGTATAATTGCTAAAAACGAACTAAACTTGTTTCTGCTTCCATCATTGAGCAATGCAGACACTGTCGTAGCCAGTCTAGAGAT
The DNA here is from genome assembly GCF_050003625.1 of Haematobia irritans. Lineage (NCBI taxonomy): Eukaryota > Metazoa > Arthropoda > Insecta > Diptera > Muscidae > Haematobia > Haematobia irritans. The sequence goes on along the minus strand of NC_134398.1, from coordinate 109,052,504 downwards.
ATCCACATGCAAATATTGGGTATCTTCGGTCTACATGGGACATGATAGGGAGATGCCACCCTGTGCCGTTAAGACCTTAGTTGAGGAGTCACTAAAAACAAAGACAAAACTCATTATGGGATGCGATGCAAATGCACATCATAGTATTTGGGGAAGTAGTGATACTAATGCAAGGGGAGAGTCGCTAATAGAGTTTATTTTGCGTACTAACCTGGTAGTTTGCAATAAGGGAGATGCACCAACCTTCGTCACCAGGAACAGACAAGAGGTTTTGGACGTAACGTTGACCTCTCCGGAACTGAATGATAAGATATCTGAGTGGCAAGTTTTGAGGGAACATAGCTTCTCAGATCATCGCTACATCAGTTTCAGATTGGCTGTTCGTACTTTAAAGACCATATTTCCGCCAAATGTTAGGAAAGGTGATTGGAATAGGTATAGGGAATCGTTCAATTCGATGATACCGGAAATGCCGGAGACAAATATGAGCACTGTGCAAGATATCGAACACGCAGTGGAGCGGATTACTAAGGCCTTCAACATTTCACTGAAAGCTGCTTGCCCTACTGGAAAGCCAATGGGAAAAAATCGGCCGCCATGGTGGACTACGGAGTTAAGTAATATGAGGAAATCCTGCAGGAAGCTCTTTAACAAAGCAAAGTCCACAAGAGCTCCGGAGGATTGGGACACGTACAAGATGAATCTGAGAGAATATAAACGAGAACTGAGAAGTTCTCAACAAAACTCTTGGGATGATTACTGTAGCAGTATTGAGAATACGTCAGAGGCTTCCAGACTACGGAAGGTACTAGCATCCACTAACACCGCTCCAGGTTTCATTAAAACATCGGAGGGAAATTGGACAACGTCCAGTGAGGAGACGTTGGAGGTACTTTTGGACACACACTTCCCTGGAAATCAGACGGTTGAACCATGTTCCGGCGGTGTAACAGAGGCTCAGCGATCATTTCCTATCGAGGAAATTGTGTCGGAATCTAGAATAAAATGGGCTTTAAATAGCTTTGGACCATTCAAATCCCCCGGACCTGATGGAATTACTCCGGCGGAGTTACAGGCAGTGGCTGAAAGAGTTATCCCCTGGTTGACGGTGATATATAAACGATGTGTAAACTTAGCATATATTCCAGAAAAGTGGAGGGAAACAAAAGTCGTCTTCATACCTAAAGCAGGAAAAGCCTCTCACTCGAGTGCGAAGGATTTCCGACCAATCAGCTTATCCTCATTCCTACTTAAGACCCTGGAGAGGATGATAGACATGTATCTTAGAACTAGCGTGGATTCAAGTTTGCTCTCGAAACGACAGCATGCATACTCGAAGGGCAGGTCTACTGAGACCGCATTGCATGAACTAGTCAGCTTTATTGAAAGCTCACTATCTGTCAAAGAATACACAATCGTGGCGTTTCTAGACATCGAAGGGGCGTTCAATAATGTCCATCCGAGCTCGATATTAAATGGACTGACAACTCTGAATGTTGATCCAGGTATACTTAGGCTGTTAGACGAACTTCTAATAAAGAGACGTATTTCAGCCACACTAGGGCAAGCAAACATACAAAGGTATGTGAACAGAGGCACTCCCCAAGGAGGAGTTCTATCACCTCTTCTTTGGAATGTTGCTATAAACAACCTTCTGGTTTCCCTAGAAAAAGAAAGGATAAAAGTGGTGGCATACGCAGATGATGTGGCGCTAGCAGTCAGGGGAAAATTCCCATCCACAATCAGAGATATTATACAGAGAGCTCTCCGGATGACTGAGAAATGGGCGAAAGATAATGGTCTTGGTGTAAATCCAGCCAAGACAGAACTAGTCATGTACTGCAAAGATCGTAAAACTCCCACGGTTAGGCCCATTTCCTTAGGGGGTACTGAAATTCCCTTTGGTGAGTGTGCAAAATACCTTGGCGTTATTTTGGACAGGAAGCTGAATTTTAAGCTTAATATTGAAGAGAGGGCGAGAAAAGCCACGGTAGCTTTGTACTCGTGCAAAAAGGCAATAGGGAAAAAGTGGGGACTAAAACCAAAAATTGTGCATTGGCTATACACTGCAGTAGTTAGACCTATAATGCTATATGGTGTTGTAGTCTGGTGGCCGGCACTTCAGAAACCGACTTGTTTAGATAAAGTTCAGCGTATGGCGAGCTTATGTATCTCAGGCGCATTTAGTCAGACAGGAACAGACTCCCTTAATGTCATGCTACATCTATTGCCTTTAGACATTTTGGCCAAACAGTCAGCTGCAACAACGGCTGTGCGGTTGCGCGAGCTATCGCTGTGGTCGGAAAAAATGTACGGTCATAGTTCGGTCCTCAAAATAATGCCAGATGTGCCTAACGTAGTGGATTATACCCTGGCAAAACCACTTTTCGACAAAAAGTTTGAAACTCTAATTCCAAACAGTGAGGCGTGGTGTACACAGACCCCGTGGAATAAAGGATATATAGATTTCTATACTGATGGCTCCAAATTGAATGGACAAGTGGGGTTCGGAGTATATTCTAAAGATCTGGAAATTCGAATAGCGAAAAGATTACCTAATCACTGTAGTGTTTTTCAGGCTGAAATATTAGCAATAAGAGAGGTGGCGAATTGGCTGAGAAGTAATGTTCCAACAAATATTGGCATTAATATATACTCAGACAGTCAACCTGCAATAAAATCCTTGGACTCTGTGTTCCTCAACTCGAAAACGGCCATCGACTGCCGCAAATCTCTCAATGAGATGGCTGAGCAGTACAATATTCACCTAATATGGGTGCCTGGCCATAGGAACATACCGGGGAACTGTAAAGCAGATGAGTTAGCAAGGCTAGGAACTACCTTACATATTCCAGGGGAACTAGAATCTGTTGGTATGCCCCTGGCTACCTGCAAGCTCATGCTGCGTGAGAAGGCTGTTATGATGGCAAATGTTCGATGGGAGAATTGCAAGGGCTGTAACGACACCAAGCAAATATGGCCCCATTTCAACTTAAACCGCACACTAGATATGCTAATATTCTCGAGACGTCAGATATCACTCCTGATATCTGCTATAACGGGTCGCTGCCTGATAGGCGATTTTGCAAAAACTATTGGCGCGAAGTATAATGACTATTGTATGAGCTGTCATGATGCGGAGGAAAAAGAATCAATTAAACACCTCTTGTGTGAGTGTCCTGCATTTTGTGTAAAGCGCAAGCAACTTTTAGGAGCATATAGCTTCAGATTACTGGCGGATCTGGAAAACGTTAACTTAAGCAGTCTGCTAATGTTTTTGGAACAATCTGGTTGGTTCAACAAAGAAAAATAATCAAGAAGGTTCAGCGGTTAAAACTAGAAGTGCCCATATGTAATAGGTACTTTTAGTTAATGTGGTATCACAATGGACTGAATAGTCTAAGTGAGCCTGAATCTTAATCGGGCTGCCACTTTAACCTAACCTAACCTAACCTAGCTCCCATATAAACCGATCCCCAGATTTGACCTCAGGAGCCTCTTGGAGGAGCGAAATTCATCCGATCCAGTTGAAATTTGGTACATGGTGTTAGTATATGGTATCTAACAACCATGCAAAAATTGGTCCATATCGGTCCATAATTATATATAGCAAAAGTCATCCGATGCGGTTGAAATTTGGTACATTTTGTCAATATATGGCCTCTAACAGCCATGTAAAAATTGGTCAATATCGGTCTTTAGTTATATATAGCCGATGACTTATTACACAAAAATTGGTCCATATCGCCAAAAATAATCTACCAAAACTTTATTTCCATAGAAAATTTTGTCAAATTTTATTACTATAGAAAGTTGTGTCAAAATTTCATTTCTATAGAAAGTTTTGTCAAACGTTTATTTCTATAGAAATGTTTGTCAAAATTTTATTTCCATAGAAAGTTTTGTCAAAATTTTATTTTTATAAAAAATTTTGTAAAAAATTTATTTCTGTAGAAAATTTTGTCAACATTTTATTTCTATACAAAATTTTGTCAACATTTTACTTCCATAGAAAATTTTGTCAACATTTTATTTCTATAGAAAATTTTGTCAAGTTTTTATTTCTATAGAAAATTTTGTCAAAATTTTATTTCTATAGAAAATTTTGTCAAGTTTTCATTTCTATAGAAAATTTTGTCAAACTATATTATATACGTATTTAATCGGCATTTTTTTGTTTAATATATACCCCGTATGGGCTAACTTACAATTTAGAAGACAGTGTTAAAAAGTTTTACGATACCTTGCCATCGGCAAGTGTTATCGCAACCCAAGTAATTCGATTGTGGATGACAGCCTTTAGTAGTAGTTCCTACGCAATCCATGGTGGAGGGTACATAAGATTCGGCCTGGCCGAACTTACGGCCGTATATACTTGATAAATTAATTGTGTTTTTCAATCAATATAAATTACATTTTTAATTTAAAATTAAATGGCTTTTGCTAATAAAATCAATTAATTTTTTTTTTGCCAAGAATTTTTCGATGCCCAATTGAAATTGTGACTGATGCTATCTATCATTTCTTGTGATTGAAGACATCTCAATTGAAAAATTGAGTGGATCAACAAACCACACATGAATTCACACGGAATTGTGTGTCACTTACTGGATAATGATACCATATGCAATTGCATGTTTTTTTTTTTTTGACATGATACTGACCTTTTGTTTTTTTTTTTATCGGAATCGGTCCAAATAGGGTTAGGTTAGGTTAAAGTGGCAGCCCGATTCAGGCTCAATTAGACTATTCAGTCCATTGTGATACCACATTAACTAAAAGTACCTATTACATATGGGCACTTCTAGTTTTAACCGCTGAACCTTCTTGATTATTTTTCTTTGTTGAACCAACCAGATTGTTCTAAAAACATTAGCAGACTGCTTAAGTTAACGTTTTCCAGATCCGCCAGTAATCTGAAGCTATATGCTCCTAAAAGTTGCTTTCGCTTTACACAAAATGCAGGAAACTCACACAAGAGGTGTTTAATTGATTCCTTTTCCTCTTCAGTCATGGCTTTCATAACTTCGCGTTGATCCCTTTGCTAAAATTACTCTGGACGAAATTCTTGCGATACACCTCCTGTCCAGCTTTAAAGTGAGTGTTCCTAGCTCTTTTATCATAGCTTCTAACATTTCTGTTGTACGCCTCGTGTAGCTTCTCTGTTATCCTACGGTTTATTATCTGCATTTTGTCTGTCTGTGGTAAAATTTGAACACTACCATCTGCCAATGCACCAATCTTTTTTAGTATCTGGTACGCTTGTGCATGAGTAATCATGTTGTAATCAAATAAGGCATAATAAGGAGTAAGACCAGTCGATGAGTGAACTGTCGAACGTAGAGAACATTCAATTTTCGACAAATTTTCATCCCATCGGTTCTGATCGCTTCCTAGGAAACTCCTTATGCTGCTTATTATAGATTGGTTAACTCTCTCACTAGCATTTGCCTGTGGATAATGTATGGCAGTTTTCATATGGTGTATTCCATACATATTTATGAGTTCTTGAAACGATTCACTCAAAAATTGTTTACCATTATCTGAGTGTAACGTTTCGGGAACTCCGAATTTATGGAATACTTCTTGTGTGAGAAATCGTATTACTGATTTCGAAGTGGCCTTAGGAATGGCTTTTAATAGAACAAATTTGGTTATATGATCCAAAACAATAAATATATAGGTATTTCCACTACGTGGACAAGGGTACGGTCCGAGAAAATCTACATAGATTTTCTGAAAAGGTCATTCGGTCTTTACTTCCAGTCCCATTGTAGGTCTAAGAGTTTGCTTTGGGTGTTTGTTCTCTTTGCAACTCTGGCAACCCTTTAAAAAGTTTCTAACGTCCGTGGACAAAGTGGGCCAATAAAAGAACTGTCGAATGTTTGAAATAGTTTTGGCAACACCACCATGACAGGTGTCCTCCTCGTGAGATTTTCGAATTATTTGGTCAGTCAACAGCCTTCCTCGAGGAATATATATATATATATATATATATATATATATATATATATATATATATATATATATATATATATATATATATATATATATATATATATATATATATATATATATATATATATATATATATATATATATATATATATATATATATATATATATATATATATATATATATATATATATATATATATATATATATATATATATATATATATATATATATATATATATATATATATATATATATATATATATATATATATATATATATATATATTTTCCTGAAATTCCTAGGAGGAACATAGGGCCGTAACAAATGCATTCCATTTTGTTCTGTCATTAGCTAAGTTTTTTAGTTTTTTAGTTCTCGCCAAGTGTATCCCGCATCGTGTACTTCGGCATCTACTAGTCTTCTCCACGTGTTCGCATTATTACCAAGATACAATTCATCCATATCGAGACGCGATAACATATCGGGTACTACATTTTTAGTTCCCTTTCTATGTTCTATGGAGAATTTGTATCCTTGGAGTTTCAAGCTCCATCGTGCTAGCCTACCATTCAAGTCCTGTTGCTTCATCAGCCATTTCAGACTTGAATGGTTGTCAATGGCTAACACAACGGCTAAACACTCCCTCTCGGTAGTCGAATAATTCTTTTGAGCCGAATTGAGTTTCTTCGAAAAGAATTGGATGTTCGTCCCCATCTCATCTCGTTAAAACAAAACTGCTCCAACTCCAATATTTGAAGCGTCGCATTGGACGAAAAATGGTTTTTGAAAGTCCGGGCTGATTAAAACCGGGCTGGAGACGAGTTTCTCCTTTAGCTTCTCAAACGCCAACGTGGCTTCTGTTGTAAAACAAAATTTAGTACTCTTCTTGAGAGTATCAGTAATAGGCGCAGTTAAAGTGGAATAGTCGGAAATAAACCGCCTATACCATCCGACTGTTCCAAGAAACGTTCGAACATATTTTGGGTTCCTTGGGGGAGTAATTTTGGTTATTGCCTCGACTTTTGAAGGATCAGTTTTGAGCATTCCATCACCGCCAATATAACCAAGATACTTCAGTTCTTTATAGCAAAATTTTGATTTTTGCATATTGATTGTCAAGCCGGCTGAAGTTAATCTTTGACCCACAATTTTCAGTATATTGATATGGGATTCGAAATCTGATGATGATGATATTACTAAAAGGTCATGCAGATATACGAACACATTTTCTTTCAGTTGTGATGGAATGACCCGATCCATCAAACGACACATACGTTGGGACGCGTTACACAGTCCGAAGGGCATTACTTTGAACTGGTAATGGGTTCTCCCTTGGACTGTGAAGGCCGTTTTGGATCTGCTAGATTCCTCCAACGGAATCTGCCAAAATGCGTCTTTTAAGTCAATGGCGGATATGTAGTACGTATCCCAATCGACTTAAAGATGGGTACGCATCTTTCTTGGTCACTTTGTTGAGCTCACGGGCATCAAGACAAAGTCTATTCTTGCCTGGCTTTATGACCAAAGTGACCCTATTGTTCCACGCAGCGTTGGTGGCAAGTTCTATTACGTCCAATTCGAGCATTCGGTCAATTTTGGCGTAAGTAAGTTTTTGGACTGCAGGCGAAATAGGATAGTAACGCATTTTCCTTGGCTCTGCGTCGCCAGTATCCATAAAATGTTGTTCAAGATTTGTTTTACCTAATCCAAACTTACTAAAACACCGAAATTCTAATTTCACGTTCTCGAGAACTATCTGTTGTTCGTGGGTCAAAACATGTACTTATGTGCCCAGTTCATTCGTCGATAATTCATTTACAGAAACATTATTGAATGAAATGTTGATACCAAACATTTTCCAGAAATCTATTCCAAGAATAAGTTCCTGTGATAATGTTGGTACAACATAAAAACACATCAATTCAGACCTACCATTGCATTCAACCTTATCTCTAATCTTCCCAACTAGATTCAATCCATATCCATCAGCAGCATTAATTGTTGAACGAAAATTAAAAAATTCTAATTTCATTTTTGAAATATTTTCAAAACAATCTTTGCCCAAACAGGAAACGGAAGCTCCGCTATCCATTAAACCTTTTAAAACAATATCGTTAATTTTAACATCTAAATAAGGACGAATATCTTTCTCCGAAGATAAAGTAGAAATAAATAAAGACGTTTGGATTTTCTGTTTTGGAATCTAATTCTTGTTTTTATTATTTTTGCAGAAGTTCCTGGAAAATCTTTAAATATTTCTTCAAGTTTCCTAATATAATTGGCTAAACGGACTTCATAGGGAATAATTTCTTTTAGTTTTCGTTCACAATTTTGCTTTTGGACTACATTTTGGGCTATATTGAAATTCATTGGTCTCTGGACAGTCGGGTTTACTTTTTGAATTCTGTTTTCGTCACAAATCGGGTTTGATGATGGTGCATTACTACAACCATGATTACTTACTGGGGCTGTTTCGGATCGGAACATGATGGCCCCGTCCTCATCATGCTCTTCCGTTGGTTTCCCCTGCATCTAGTGCAGTTCGGCGTGGTGACATTGTCGAGACCACACTTGTAGCAAAAAATGCGTCTCTTTTCAGATTCGCATTCAATATATGTATGTCCGGGTTGACAACAATTCCAGCATACCAATTGTTTGCCATTCGAATCCATTTTTAAAGCTTCCAATTGGTATTATGTTTGTGTCATTTGGTTAGAGTCATCGTAATTCCAATCAAGAGTATTTTGGAGTCCATTTACCCTACGCAATTGTTGTGGCGGCCTGTATGAAACACGTTTGGAGAGTTCCTCTCAGCTCGCCTACATTCCTCCAATAAGCCATCTATACTATAAATTTGCATTGGAAATATGAGATGTGCTAAGCCATCTTTCAAATTGTCCTTTACTATTCGAACAAGTTCATATTCAGGGATTGATCTTCGCATTTGGTTATTTAAATTCAAAATCTCTTGGAGATAAGTATCAGCAGATTCGTTGTAAGATTGGCGTCTTTCCATAATCTTACGCTGAATCTCGAAATCACTTTCGAACCGCTGAAACTTTTTCTTGAGATTTTGTTTTAAATAATCCCAATCACAAGTTGGATTTTGGCGTCTAAAACTCAAAAACCATTATATGCACTCCCGGATAAAAGATGAAGAAATCCTTTTAACAAAACATTCCAAGGGCAATTGGCATGGTGGTGGTAAATTCAAATTTGGCGGTTGGTTTGCAATTGGTCTAGGTGGCAAGTTATGCAAATCTGGCCTCTCGCTAGAAATGGCTCCCTCAGACCTCATTGTCTCTCTTACTAATTCTGGAATAATTCTTCGCAGATTCTCGTTCACCTCTTGCATGGCCTTAGCTTGTGCTGCACCGATAGCAGCTGTTACATAGTCCTGTACTATTCACACGTATATCGTTCTATACATGGTTCCTATTTTGTCCGTCATTTCTATTGGTTTGGTTTCCAGTCTGATTAACCCCTTGAGAACGCAATTCATCTCGTATACCTATGGCAGTTATGATACTAAACTCAGGTGACGGTCTTCAGGAGAGGAACTTGTCCGTGGATCTAAATTTAAATTTTACTCATTATCACCAACGAGTGTTGTATGTGAAAAATTATGGGGATTTACAAGAATATCTACTTGACTCGTAACTCTAGCATTCGAAGTCGAAGCTGTAGTAGTAGTCGTAGTAGGGTTATTTGTGGTCATGTTTGGATTTGTTGCCACTGGGTTTGATCTATTTGATCTTACAGCCTGTTTCTGTATGTCGATCGAGCTCTATCAATCGACTGAAATGGCATAGACCAAGGAAGGTATAGACATCTCAAGTGAATTCACAGCGCTGTAGTTTGTCTGCACACCGTAGATGGCTCTTTTTCGTCTGCAATTGAGTGATTTTTTAATTTGGCTTTAATTTGTTTTTTTTCCTTTGTTCTCTCGTTGAAACACCAAATATTGTGAAAGTTTATAAAATACTATTCATCCACACCTTTTTTGTAATGCAAATTGACTAATTTATACGGTTATTCTCGTTTTCCAAAAATAAATTGAGTCACTTGACTGCGCAATTGAGTGGAATGACTGCGCACCACATGCGCACTATATTTTCTTGGTCTATGGTTATAAATTCAGCTGTTTGTTTCCATTTCCATAGACCAAGAAAATATAGAGACATACCTTGCTAATTCACCATGGTTTTGTTTATTTGCAGTGCGCAGTCATTCCACTCAATTGTGCAGTCAAGTGACTCAATTTCTTTTTGGAAAACGAGAATAACCGTATAAATTAGTCAATTTGCATTACAAAAAAGGTGTGGATGAATAGTAGTTTATAAACTTTCACAATATTTGGTGTTTCAACGAGAGAATAAAGGAAAGAAAACTAATTAAAGCCAAATTAAAAAATCACTCAATTGCAGACGAAAAAGAGCCATCTACGGTGTGCAGACAAACTACAGCGCTGTGAATTCACTTGAGATGTCTATACCTTCCTTGGTCTATGGTTATAACCAAAAATCAGCTGTTTCTATGCATTTCAGTCGATCGATAGAGATCGTTCGACATACAGAAACAGGCTGTTAGTCTCATTTTCATTCTTACTCTCATTGATATCAATATACCCAAAAACGTTTTAAATAAATTTAGAAATGAATTATTGAATCGGAAGAATGTTTTAATGAATTGTTAAGGACTTTTTAAATAAATTTGAAGTAGAAATGTTTGTAGTGTAGATATTAATAAATTTTATGAGGTGTAGATAGTAATAAATATATTTGTAATGTAGATAGTTCTCTTATATATTTCGTAGGAAAAATTGGTTTGGATTATTTTGTTTTTGTTTTTTTTGTGATTTTTTTTTTTTGAAATTCAGTTTTTAATTTCTTTTTTACAGATATGAACGTTACTTTTCTTTGAAATTCACATTTCTCTACTTTTATCTTTTTGTTTTTTTTTAATTTTCCTTTTTTATGTGTATTTATTGTAAGATTTAATATTAGAAAAATTTCAATATTTTAATAAAATTTAATATTTTAACAAATTTTTCAAAATTTAATTGAAAGAAAAAGACTAACGTTCATAAATATTTTTTTATTGGTTTTGTAAACGTATGTGATGTAATGTTGGATGTAATATTTTTTTGTTTTTTGTACATGTTATGGTTAAAAAAAATAGTTTAGGAATTCAGTTCAATATGTCTGTACAAAGTAAACGTTACTTTCTTTAAATTCAAAATTTGTTGAATTAAAGAGATTTTTCTTTTAATTTTAAATTATGTTTCTAGGTTTTAACATGCAATTTTAAATCATACAGCTTCAAAAGAATAATTCGCAAAAATAACGTTTATTTTATACTGTTACGAATTTGATAATTATAGATATAAGTTTATTTAAATTAGTTTCCGTTAATTTAAAATTTAAAATTGTAACGATAAAATTTCGCTATCACTTGTTGGAATCATCTATTCATTTTCTAGTATTTTCCTGAATTTCTTTTATGTTCTTTTGTTTGCTTACCGAAATGTTAGTTCTTACTCTCTCATAGAATAACAACCCCTTTGCTTTGTTATTTTGCTTCCTCATTTCATCTCATTGTCTATTGTCATTGTTGTTGTAGTAATGCGAGCATATATCTATGTGAGTGTGTATGTGTTTGGCAGCCACCAGACGAATTACTTAATGGTCGTAGATCCTTCTAGCATTGTCTAAGAAGGTTCTGGCGTTGCCAGAATATTGTAGTGATACCAGAATGTTCTCGTATTGCCACACCGTCATATATAAAAGCGCTCGCATGCTGCTAAAGAGTCAGTCTTAATTAAAGCGTCCAACGAATAACTTCAGTGTGAAGTCATAGTAAATAAATTGTAGATTGTCGTTATTTAAAAGAACTGTGTTTTAATTGTCGGGTAATTGAAAACGCCTAAATATAAAAACGTAACAATTGGTGTCGGAAGTGAAATAACGAAAAAAAAAATCTACAATGAAGTTTAATGAGCTTCGTGTGGAAGACTTAAAAAAGGAATTGAGCAAACTGGAGCTGCCGACAACAGGAAACAAGGCTCAATTACAAAAGCGACTACTGGAAGAGTTCGAGCGGCGCAGTATTGATATCGAAACACATGAGTTCGATTATAAGGAAGATCTTGACGAATCAGTAGTAGTCAGCGCCTTGGAAACTCCATCTGTAGCTTCTAATGTTGTTGATTACACATCGATGGTCAATATTTTGAGCAAAATGATGGAAGAAAATTCTCTAAAAATGCAAGAGAATTCTAGAAAAATGATGGAAGCTAATTCTAGAAAATTGGAAGAAAAATTCGACGAAAATTCAAAAAAGATGGACGAAAATTCTAGAATATTAAATGAGAATCTTCAACAAATTGCTGAAGGCATGGGAAAACGTGTGGGCCATATCGAAAGCCAAATTGGGGAGCTGGATAAGAAGATTATTTCTGTGGATGAGAAAATTATGGTTCATGATGAGAAGTTTCTACATATTGAAAGAAGAATGTCAGAGCTGGAAATTAAAGGTGGGCCAGTGCGCGTCATCGAGGGCTCAAAAACCAAACCTCCTGTTTTCGATGGCTCAACTTCATTTGATGTATTCAAATTCCAATTTGAAATGGTTGCTTCTAGAAATTTATGGAACGACAATGACAAAGCAATTGAACTTCTATTGGCATTAAAGGGCAACGCCGCTGATGTGATACAAAGCATTCCCGCTGCCTCTAGAAATAATTATAATGAAGTAATAGCGGCACTTCAACGTAAGTACGGCGGAGAACATAAGCAAGACATCTTCAGAATGGAATTAAGAGGAAGAGTCCAGAAGTCAAATGAGACTCTACAAGACTTTGCAACAGAGGTTGAGCGGTTGGTGCTTTTGGCATACCCAGGAGAGAGTCACCCACTTGTGGACCGCATCAAAATTGAGACCTTTGTGAATGGCATTCGAGACCCAGACATAAAATGTGCAACATATGCCGCACAAAAAGCTACATTCACAGAAACAGTGACATTTGCACTTGTACAAGAGACTGCGAGATTGCTGGCACGGCCTCAAATTCACAAAGTACGCAGAGTAGAGACCGAGTGTGAAGAATCGAAATCGGTCATTGAATTGGTAAAAGAGGCTCTAAAGCAGATAATGCAAGAAATGAAGCAGCAGGCAAATAAATCTAGAATAAAATGCTATAACTGTGATAAGGCTGGACATCTTTCCCGGGAATGTAAAGCGTGGCGTAAAACGTCGGGGTCAATCTCGCCATCTCCATTAAACAATAGTCAGAAGAAGCCGACCACAAAGCCAAGCGACTCAAATTCAAATTTTGCGGATAATAGAAAAGGTGGCAAACAAGTTATTCATCAAGCCTTGTCACGACGGCATTGCAATGTAGAAAACGGACGCTACTCAAAGGCTGAACCAAAGGAGACAGTTGTAAATGTCAGGCAGCTACACATCGAATCTGGCACAGACTGGTCAACAGAGCAACGTAAAGATCCCATTCTGAGAAAAATTATTTCGGCAAAACAAGAAAATAAGAAACCCAGCAAGAAAGACATCGCAGCCGAAAGTCCACTGATGAAAGCATACTGGGCTCAATGGGATAGTTTAGTTCTGGTCAATGGATCCCTGCAACGTAAATGGGAAAGCGAAGATGGCAAGAGCAGCCGAAATTTGATCATCGTTCCAGATTCCAAAATAAGAGACGTTTTGGCGGAGTTCCATAATGGTCCCAGTGGAGGTCATCTGGGAATAACCAAAACCGCCGAGAAAGTGAAGCAACGATTCTACTGGGTTGGATGCCAGAAATCAATTGCTGAATGGGTAGCCAATTGCGAGAAGTGCATGAAGGCGAAAGGTCCAACAAGGAAAAGTCGAGGTCCTATGCAAGAGTATAGACCAGGAGCCCCGTTTGAAAGAATAGCAATGGACGTGGCAGGCCCTTTCCCAGTAAGTGATTCTGGAAACCGTTATGTCCTTGTGGTCATGGATTACTTCAGCAAATGGCCGGAGGTGTATGCAATTCCAAACCAAGAGGCAAAAACGATTGTGGATGTGGTCAACAAAAACTGGATATTGTTTTTGATTTATTATTTTGGTCCGTTTTTTAGTTTTAGAATTTTACCATATGTTTAAGCTATCAGACCTAAGGTTATTTTCCGCAAATAAAAAGACTTTATTGCATTTTTCCCAACGTTTCGACAATTGTTTGTTGTCTTCTTCAGGGGAATTCGTCTATTAAATAAAAACACGTTATAATTTTGTACATTTTACAAACACCATAAACATATCCACTTACAATATTGTTTTAACTTAAGTTACATTGAATTACAATATACACGAAACATATAAAACAACATAAAACATAAATTAAAACTAATATCACAGCCGGGGTTTCAGGATTGCAACACTGTAAGCAGCACTTATGTTGTCAGTATCTTCTTTTAAGTTCATTGTTCGTCTTATATTTTGTTGTATTCTTAAGCTTTCAATTGTCATTCGTTTTTTCTCTCTTTTCTCTTTGTCAAGTATTCTGTAGTTTTCAAAATCAGCTGTGTGTCCAGTGTTCTTTATGTGTTGTGATAATGCTGTTCTTTCTTTTCGTTTTTCTATGTCCGCTTTATGCTCTCCAATTCTTGTCTCCAGTGCTCTCTTCGTAGTTCCAATGTATATGCGATCACATTTCTCTTTATCACTACCTTTGCAGCTGATTTCGTATACCACGTCATGTTGTTGTTCTTTTTGTATTGGTGTCTTTACTTTTGTGAAAACGGCGCTTAATGTATTGTGTGGCTTGAAAGCAAAACATATGTTTTTTGTTGATATTGTTTCTCTCAAGTTCGCGTTGTCAATTAATCCAGGGATGTATTTTATATATATCGTGTATATTGTAATTCAATGTAACTTAAGTTAAAACAATATTGTAAGTGGATATGTTTATGGTGTTTGTAAAATGTACAAAATTATAACGTGTTTTTATTTAATAGACGAATTCCCCTGAAGAAGACAACAAACAATTGTCGAAACGTTGGGAAAAATGCAATAAAGTCTTTTTATTTGCGGAAAATAACCTTAGGTCTGATAGCTTAAACATATGGTAAAATTCTAAAACTAAAAAACGGACCAAAATAATAAATCAAAAACAATATCACCGGAAAGCCTGCCGAAGAACTACGTCATCTTTTAAAATAAAAAACACTCTTTCAACAACACCAGAAGAACACAATGGAAGGATATTTCCAACACATAGCACTGAAATATGACAAAAACACCTGTACGACGATGAAGGAATATTGCAACGAGAAAAAACGCCTGACACAACAACAAGAAACACTTAAGTTCTTGCTGACCTGTAGAAGCTACGGCATCATACCAAATCACACAAAATTCACAACAACAAAGGTAGCAAATCTCTTTCAATGTAATACATTAAAAAACCAATTAACGACAGTAGAGTACAATTTTCATAAGAAATAACTAAACTTTGAAATAACACAATTTAATATCAATACAAAATTGACAAGACAAAAGCTATACCACGTAGACTTAGGAATTAAAAACATGTTGACGGAAGAAGATTATACAGCATTTAAACAAAAACAAAATGACAGGATGAAAGGAATCGCAAAAAACATTAGGGAAAAACAAAACAAGAAGATCCATACACTGAAAAAAACTCTATTTAAAAAGTATGGACTTATCTATAATGACCATTGGTTCGATAATAAAACTCATATAGACATTCCAGATGAATGCAAATGGCTACTATCACTGGGAAAAAAGTTTGCTCTTCCAGTTAGCCATAAGAATTTTTCACCTTTGCACACGATAGCAGACGTTGAAGAATGTATACAACGATCTGAAGAAGAAGAAAAAGAAATATGCAGAGCCAAACTCGCAAACAAAATCAACATGTACAAAAGACACAAGAAAAATACACCAAAGGAAAAATTTATTTTAACAATTTATGACAAAACCAAAAAATTTCTAAAAAACAATAAAGACATTGTAATAATACAAGCAGACAAGGGAAATAAGACAGTTGCGATGTACAGAACCGAATATAGTAAAAAAATAGAAGCTCTGTTAGACGATAAAAATACATACCGAGTTGTGAGAGCTGATCCCACTGCGAAATTGCTCAAAACAAATAACTCCATAGTTGCAGAACTACACAAAAATAACATTATAGATAATTGGCAAAAAAGAAATTTACATTGCTCTGCTGCCACAGCACCACGGATATATGGCCTCCCAAAGGTACATAAAGAAAATATGCCTCTTCGTCCTATAGTATCGTCCATAAGTGTTCCGTGTTATAATATGTCAAAATATATTGGGAGCATTTTAAAACATATTGTTTCAACAAAATACAATATTAAAAACTCTACGCAGCTAAAACACAATTTAAAGGAAGTGAAGATAGAGAGAAACGAAATAATAATATCTTTGGATGTAATCTCTTTATTCACAAATATTCCAGTGCATACAGCGGTACAAATTATAATGAAACAATGGGAGAAAATAAAGCTAAAAACTAAAATCTCGAGATCTACTTTCCTAAGGATTCTAAATTTCTGCCTACTAGAAAACAACTATTTCATGTATGACAACAAAATCTATAATCAAATTTTCGGAATGCCAATGGGAAATCCCTTATCACCTATAATAGCAGACATAGTATTGGACAACTTACTTGACAACGCACTAGCAGATCTACAAATTAAGGACATAAATATCAAATACATAACAAAATATGTAGATGATATTTTAGCAATAATACATAAGGACGACGCTGAAACTATATTAAATACATTCAACCAATACCATCCGAAAATTCAGTTCACCATTGAAAAAGAAAAGGATAATAAAATTGCATATTTGGACACAAAATTACACAACATAGACGGGAACATAAAATTCGACTGGTACGCTAAAGAAATATCAACCGGGAGAATTATGAATTATAACGCCACACAACCTAGATCCCAAATATTAAACACAGCTAAAAACTTAATATATAGAATATTGACCCTAAGTGACGAAAATTATCATAACAAAAATATAGGGGAAATCCATAAGATATTAACTAATAACAGTTTTCCAAGGTCAATAATTGAACATTTAATAAAGGAAACCAAAAGAAAAATAAGCAAAGATACATATGATTTTACAATAAAGAACAACAATGACCAAAATGATAACAATGAACGGATTTTTCACGGTGTAAAATACATCCCTGGATTAATTGACAACGCGAACTTGAGAGAAACAATATCAACAAAAAACATATGTTTTGCTTTCAAGCCACACAATACATTAAGCGCCGTTTTCACAAAAGTAAAGACACCAATACAAAAAGAACAACAACATGACGTGGTATACGAAATCAGCTGCAAAGGTAGTGATAAAGAGAAATGTGATCGCATATACATTGGAACTACGAAGAGAGCACTGGAGACAAGAATTGGAGAGCATAAAGCGGACATAGAAAAACGAAAAGAAAGAACAGCATTATCACAACACATAAAGAACACTGGACACACAGCTGATTTTGAAAACTACAGAATACTTGACAAAGAGAAAAGAGAGAAAAAACGAATGACAATTGAAAGCTTAAGAATACAACAAAATATAAGACGAACAATGAACTTAAAAGAAGATACTGACAACATAAGTGCTGCTTACAGTGTTGCAATCCTGAAACCCCGGCTGTGATATTAGTTTTAATTTATGTTTTATGTTGTTTTATATGTTTCGTGTATATTGTAATTCAATGTAACTTAAGTTAAAACAATATTGTAAGTGGATATGTTTATGGTGTTTGTAAAATGTACAAAATTATAACGTGTTTTTATTTAATAGACGAATTCCCCTGAAGAAGACAACAAACAATTGTCGAAACGTTGGGAAAAATGCAATAAAGTCTTTTTATTTGCGGAAAATAACCTTAGGTCTGATAGCTTAAACATATGGTAAAATTCTAAAAAACTGGATATGTCGCTACGGTGTGCCGTCCGAGATTCACTCAGACCAGGGAAGAAATTTTGAATCGGCCATATTCAAAGAGATGTGTGAATCCCTTGGTATCAAGAAAACGAGGACTACACCATTACATCCACAATCCGATGGCATGGTAGAAAGATTTAATCGCACTCTGGAGGAACATCTTCGAAAAGTAGTGGACAACGGCCAGAGGGACTGGGACGAGCATATACCAAAGTTTTTGCTGTCGTATAGATCTGCCATTCATGATTCCACCTCTCGAACACCGGCCAATGTTCTATTCGGAACTGAGTTGAAGTTGCCTGGAGATCAGATATTCGGCGCTAAACCTAATGAGCTCGCCATGGAAGAAAACAGAAACGACATCCCAAACACTTTCGGTGAAGTTCACGAATCAGTGCGCAACAAAATAAAAATGGTCAGCAACAGAATGAAGGCGAGATACGATCGTGCTGTAAATACTGAGGGCTTCCAAGAAGAAGAATTGGTTCTGCTATTTAACCCGCAACGAAAGAAAGGATTGTGTCCTAAACTGCAAACACAGTGGGAAGGCCCATACAAAATCATCAAGAAGATCAATGATGTTGTATACCGGATTCAGAAGGACGACAGCCCTAGATCAAAGATGAAAGTTGTACATCTGGAACGATTGGCTCCTTACGGAACAGGTTCTGTGCCTGTTCGGGACGAACAGGCTTAAGCGGGAGGCAGTGTTACGAATTTGATAATTATAGATATAAGTTTATTTAAATTAGTTTCCGTTAATTTAAAATTTAAAATTGTAACGATAAAATTTCGCTACCACTTGTTGGAATCATCTATTCATTTTCTAGTATTTTCCTGAATTTCTTTTATGTTCTTTTGTTTGCTTACCGAAATGTTAGTTCTTACTCTCTCATAGAATAACAACCCCTTTGCTTTGTTATTTTGCTTTCTCATTTCATCTCATTGTCTATTGTCATTGTTGTTGTAGTAATGCGAGCATATATCTATGTGAGTGTGTATGTGTTTGGCAGCCACCAGACGAATTACTTAATGGTCGTAGATCCTTCTAGCATTGTCTAAGAAGGTTCTGGCGTTGCCAGAATATTGTAGTGATACCAGAATGTTCTCGTATTGCCACACCGTCATATATAAAAGCGCTCGCATGCTGCTAACGAGTCAGTCTTAATTAAAGCGTCCAACGAATAACTTCAGTGTGAACGAATTGTAAAGTGTGAAGTCATAGTAAATAAATTGTAGATTGTCGTTATTTAAAAGAACTGTGTTTTAATTGTCGGGTAATTGAAAACGCCTAAATATAAAAACGTAACAATACTTGTGTTTCAATTTATAACTTTGTATAAATTGAATTTCAAAATATTTTAAATTCGCAAAATTTTTTAACAATAATACAAAAATAGTAGCTTTAACAATTTTGTAGAAAAATTTATATTGTTGTTTCAACTAAATTTGAAAATAGTAACGTTTTTGTTTCTTTGTTTTCTTAACTTTTTTTAATTCTTTTAATCTTTTTATACTTCTTTTAATTTTTGCCATAAATTTTTAACGTGTAATAATTTTATTTTTTGTTTTTTTTTTTATTTTCAGATTTTACATATGGTTGAGCATTTCTGTAGTTGATGTCAAAAAAAGGAGATCGTGTAAAGTGCCAAATCCTCATATAATTTTTATTATTTATATTCGCCTCACTTCAACTTATTATCTTAGTTTAAAAATCGAATTGAATTATATGTATAATATTTACAATTATATATGGTTTTAAAGGAAAATCTAATAAATTGATTTGCCTGTATTGTATAAAACATTCTCTTTCTTTTTCTCTGTTTTTATTCTTGTAACCTTTAGGCTATTTTAAATGTTAATTTTATACAACTTCCATTTGAAAAATACGGATAGACAGGAACACAAACTTATACTAAAACAAATCTAAACCTAAGCTAACCTAAGTTGACTAAGTAACAATAAAGTTGTTGACGCTAATTTGGAGTAGCAAATCTCAAAAATATCAAGGATCATATGAGATGACTTACCCAACGAACTTCAACCACTCAAACGTCACTTGTAGCAACACAGGCATAGCACTTTGACTGCTTTCCGGGACTTACAGGATATCAAGAAAAATCAAATAATGGTTAAAGTGGGATTTTTATGCAATAATTATTCAACAATGAAACACTAAAACATAAAAATAGTCCCACGTTGTTGAGCGCCAATTTGTAAGGGACGAGGTTTTATTAATGAGCGGTGGCACTACTGGCTTTTGTTGCGGCTTGAGCTCGTCGGAATTGTGGGTTCTTTTCCGCACTTATCCAAATTACAGATAAATTTAGTGCCAGGTGGTAAGATGAGTTTTACTTGACAAATAACATTTGACGGTTACACTTTTGAATTTTGAATTTTTAAAACGGATGTACATTTTCCAAACGGAAGTTGATACAATACTAGGCAAACATTGGATTTGGCCCCTTATTGGAATCAGATGGAAATGATTCCTTGGGCAGCCCACCCGCTACATGAACAAACAGTGTTCATCCAAATGAGATGTTTAAGGCCCAAGATGAATATGATTAAACGTCTCCCTTAACGCACAACTCTTCTTTTCAAATCAACTACATACTCAACCTTTAGTTTACCAAGAATTCAAAACAATGTTTTTGACTTTCAATTAAATTCACATAATTTATATTATTTTTGTAATATAAAAATAATGGCTTATAACATATGTATGTAAAAAAGAGACAAATAATTAACAAAAACAAAACATAATAATATAACAATAAGTTAAACGTAAATGAAAATATTAATAATAATTGGCCAGTAAGTTTTGTTAACTAGTAATTTTATTTCAATCTTATATAAATGAAAATATATTAATTTTCTTTAGTTTTTTTTTTTGTTCACTTGGCCACTTATTGTTATTATTTTTATTTTTAGACAGTTTTTAGAAGAATTATTTTTAGTTGTCTTTTAGATTTCTTGTAGATTTTCTTAATTTTTTGTAACTTGTAATTTTAAGGAAATGACGAAATTAGTTTCATTTCTTTGAATAAATGTATGTTCTTTCGTGATTGTTGTTTTTGCAAAAAAAAAATGATGTGTTATGTTTCTGAATTTCAAAAAAAAAAAAATTATGAATTTATTTTTGTTTCTTTTTTTAGAGTGACTTTCAATTCTTGGGATTACGTAATATTGTCACGTTTTTGGTGTTCGTAAAATCTCACGTGGTTTTATGGACTTTACGTTTTTTAATTTTTGTAATTCTTCCGTTAGACTCTTCGTGATCAAAATTTAACTATTTTGGCGTAAAACTCTTGTTAATAATCATTTACTGACATCTATCTTTCGATATTATGAGTCATATACCCCTTTATAGCAAATCGCAATAATTTGGTTGAAGAAATGTGGTTCGTGTACTCACTGTTCTTTCTCACCAATAGCGTAATGAGTTCCTCGGGACATGTTGTAGATGGAGCCGTTATCCTTCACATTGTGCAGTGAATAGGTTTGTGGCCACGATATCCTACGAAATGGATTAATTCCAACTTGAATTACAACCTATTCAACAAAAATCATATAATGGCACAATATTCTGCTTACCCGAGGTATAAATGGCCATAAAAAAAAGTTCTACGATTGTTGCTGATTTGGGGGATAGCATGGATATAGATACGTAGGGACTTAGTATGGTGGGATATCATACATAGTCGGTTCTACATTTTCCTTTTCTACTCCAATTAATAATAATCCATGCTCGCATGCGTACCATAAATTGCATCTGTTCACATACAGGCGATTCAGAAAACATATGGAAAACTTCATACGTTAAACAACCCTGTAAAAACAACTGACCTGTCAGAATTAAGAACATTTGCAATCGAATTACAAATTTAACCAAAATCTATTTAATTTCTGTATGTTGGCCAATTATAATTCAACCCAAATTAGTAATGGCTATATCACATCACATAAACTTCAATGGCCTTTCAATACAAATATATTCTCATTGTCTGGAAATTAATGAAAATAAAAATAAAATGAATAGTGGCCGCTCGCTCTGAGGAGGAGACAGATAGAGGCCTGGCCACAAGGAGCATAATTAATGAACACACTCAGCCACAAAGAGTGCATTGGCAAGTCAAAACAAGAGTCATATCCACAAGGGTGGATGAAATCTGTTAGCATAAGACGTCAAACATCAACATTCCACAGATGCCGGAACCAGGAAGTTGTGGATTTTGGTCAACTTAATCCCATGGACTATATGTATTCAAATAAATGAAATAAATAAAATTATGTATTCAAATAAAATAAATTTTGCTAATGCCTACATCCACTTTTTTTCTTGGATAACATATCTTCGAAAATAGGAAAGGGTATATTGTTTATATTCCATTCCATCTAGATCAAGAACAAAAGTCTTTGCTAATGTTTACTTTTGTGTACAATGTGGTGGTACTGTGTTCATGCCAAATGTTTTTCCGAGTCAATAATTGTTTATCTAATTACTATCAATTTCCAAAAAGATATAGAATCATTCACAATAGTTACAGAGTGTCCTCTTTGACTTGGCAATATACATTTGAATAGTTCATTTGTTCTCAGAATTGAAGATTTCCTATTTTATCTTTGGGGACACCAAAACGGATTAATAATATTTATAATCATATTGCAAACATAATTTCATTTGCCTTTAAAGAAAGTACCTCATAACAAGAAGGGTATTTTGTCTTGAACCAAATTCGGGTTTAATTTTCTTTGGGAAATCTAAAAAAAATGTTTAATGTATGTTAAACCATGATATAATGCTACTTATTTATTTATTAATAAATTTATTATAATTATAAATTATAATAAACTTATTCATATGAGTTCTAGCAACTAGAGACTCAGTTCGAATATAGTAGGTATCATACACTCAAAGAAATTTGTTCTTAAAAAAATCTAAAATAAAAGCAATACTGATACAAAAAAAAATTAACAGCCTGTTTCTGTATGTCGAACGATCACTATCGATCGACTGAAATGCATAGAAACAGCTGATTTTTGGTTATAAATTCAGCTGTTTGTTTCCATTTCAGTCGATTGATAGAGCTCGATCGACATACAGAAACAGGCTGTAAAGCTAAGATTGTTTGTTTGAATAACAAGCAATTACTTCTGCTCTTTTTATTTATGTAAAAAAGGAAAGTCAATTTATTGGTTTATTTAATGACGGTTTCTGATGGAATTAATAAAAGCCATTTTTGAACGAACTGAATGTAATTATAGATTTTATTTTATTATTCCACGAAAATGTATTGGATACATTTTTTTAAAATGACACTGAGCGGCTATGCCCCCCCCAGACACCCTTCAAAATTTTGTCAAAATTTCCGAAGCGATAAATTACGCCTACTGATAAAACTATACATCCTCAATTTTATTGCGGTGTTAAAGGCAACATGCAGCAAAATCAATCAAAAACAAAAAAAAAACTCAATCACAAAAATTAGTTGTATCAATTAATTTTTTAATTGGCTTTGATGATTGATACTATCATCTTTTTTTTTTTTTTGATTGAATACATCTCAATTAAAAACAAGTAAGTAAAGTCTAAAGTCGGGCGGAGCCGACTATATTATACTCTTCACCACTATGTAGACAAACATTTGTGTTACCATCTCAACTACTTAAAATTTGCTGGGAGCTAGATAAAGGTTTGCAGATACAAATACTTTTAATGGAAACAATTTTTTGTACTTCTACAAAAACTCTAGAATTAAAATTTAAATCGGCTAACGCCCTGGGATGATACACAATGTTAGTAAAAAATATGGGAAATATGAAGCGAGAGAAATTTTAATGCAATTGTACAAAAGAGATTTATGATTTTTCAGGCGATACATATGTATTCGAGATATAGGACAATTAGAGTAATATTTACATTTTTTGCTACTCAGCAGTGGCGATTTTACAAGGATATTGGTTAGATCTCGCCAAGATATGTGTAGGGCGACTAGGAGCCTTATTTAAAACTCATCCGTTCTGTGGAAATTTTGGCATTGCAGTGTGTAGGATATGGCTAAGATATGGGGAAATCATCACAGAATTTTGTGTAAACTGTGAGAATTTTGGCCAGTCGACCATATTTCCCCAACTCTGGTGTACGTATATATGGGAGCTATATACAATCTGAACCAATTTTGACTAAATTTGACATGCATAGTTAGAATAATATTTCTGCTATCTATGCGAAATTTCACGTAAATGGGAGTATAACTTTGGGCCCCCTGGTCATATGAGTGCAAATCGGACGGGAGATATATATGGGAGCCATATCTAAATCTGAATCGATTTCAACCAAATTTGGCACAATTACCTATACTACTAAACGTACTCCTTGTGCGAAATTTGAAGCAAATCACGGCTAAACCCTGGATTTTGAGGCCATATAAGTTCAAATCGGACGAAAGATATATATGGGAGCTATATCTAAATTTGAACCGATTTCAATCAAGTGTACCAAGCATTGGTAGAATGCCAATTCTACCCTCTGTGCAAAATTTCATGAAGATCGGTAGTAAACTTTGGGCTCTGTGGTCATATGAGTCTAAATCGGACGAAAGATATATATGGTAGCTATATCTAAATCTGAACCGATTTGGCTGATATTTTGCAAGATTTGCGAGATTCATTAAATATTTGGATGTACGGTATTTCAAGAAAATCGGTTGATAAACACGCTAACTATGACCACATCGTAGATAATTATATATGGCAGCTATATCTAAATCTGAACCGATTTTTTCCAAAACCAATAGCGATTGTCTCTGTCCCAAGAAACGGCCCTATGCCATATTTGAGGACGATCGGACTTAAATTGCGAGCTGTACTTTGTGCACAAAATTACATATACAGACAGACGGTCGGACAGACAGACAGACAGACGGACATCGCTAAATCGACTCAGAATTTAATTCTAAGCCGATCGGTATACTAAAAGATGGGTCTATGACCACTATTTCTTGGCGTTATTTACAAATGCACAAACTTATTATACCCAGTACCACAGTAGTGGTGAAGGGTATAAATAATTAGATCAATTAATTTCATGGTTGAAGACAAAAAATATTTTATTGTGTGTGGGAGCCGGTTCCACGACACCGCTATAAATAATCAAATAGCAACTTACCATTATTTAATATAACAAAAAATAAAAGCATTGCTTTAAGTATGTGTTTGAAAAATATTTTATTTAAAATGTGTGTTTTAAAACAGGACTAGAAATCATAAAGCAAAACATAAACTTAACATATTCATCGTGTATAAAAAATACTAAGAATAAAAAATTAAATAAAAGGCAAAAAATAAATTGAATATTATAAAACGTCTATCTTCGATTAGTTTTTAAAAATTCTCTGAGAACAGAATACAACGAAGCAACTGTCGAGAGCAGCGGTGCCAACTCTGTGGATTTTTCGTGATTTTGACGATTTTAGATGGTAAATTGGGCATATGACGATTTATGATTTTAATCAACGTAGTTATAAATTGACTATTTTTGAAAATGTGCGTCTCAAGTTTCCTTTTAGTGTTTTTATTACGTCTTTTTAGTTGTAATGTAAATATCAATACTAAAAAATATGCTTATCATACTCTCTCTACCACAATCTTAATTGGATTAAACACATCGCAAAGCTTGAATTAAAATATAAAACAACTGTAGCTTTGATTATTCTGGGGGGGGGCAAGAACTATTCTGGGGGGGGGGGGGGGGCATAGCACCCCCCAGCACCCCCCTAGCTACGCCAATGGTCCTACATGACATTACCAACAATAATTAGATGTAGTACTTCTTTTTGTTTTGAAAACTATTTATTGATTTTCTTTAACAGCAGCCGTCACATGCGTTCGTAAGTTTCTCAAATGAGTACATTTTCATACCCTGCGCCAAACTGTGGATTACAAATAAGTTAGGTGTCGCATATGTTTGCAACACCCAGAAGTAGACACACATTGTGTATTTGGCAATAATGCTCAAGCCGGTACCAGGTAGAATTATTATTCAACCGTCGAATTGAACGGACGTGTTTTCTAATAGCGGAGTATTTCATCGTAATAAGTACTTATTACGAATTTCACGTGTGGTGGAAATAATAAACCACCATGCAGCGAAATTCAAAGTCATCCACTGGGTTGCTAACTTCAGGGCCCAGTGGACGGGTAACGACTGAAGTTATAAATTTGGGCACCGACCAAGAGTCAGGCCCAAATAGTCGACCTGTAGACGGGTCGACACGCGGTGACACTTTGGAGGAGGCAATCCCTCTCGAAAGAGATTCAAGGAACGAAGAAATGCTTTGTTTATCCTAAAGAAATTAGGATCAGTCCACCCAAGCACGTTGTCGGCTAAGCAAAGCGATTCCTTAAAATTGGCTCAAGGAATTCTTGAAGCTGGAAAAAGAGAACGATCACCGGATGAGCTGCCATCCTCTAAACGGGATCAAAGATCGTTTGCCTCAGTTGCAAAAGACAGTCTTGTGATGGCTATTATTAATAAAGGAGCATTGGACGGTATGATTCCAAGGCAAAAATGGGGAGAAATTGAGAACGCGATGTATGGTGTCTACTCAGAGGTGCGAAAAAAGTTTCCCGGACCAAGTCCTCGACGGCAAGATGCTGGATGGTATCAAGGACGATATAAGTTAATATCTTTTGCGGACCAGAGGTCTATGGATTGCTTTAAAGCTGCATTGATGCTAATTGGTGAAGTTTGGGAAGGAGCCGCTTTGGAGTTAGTCGATAAAAAAGACATACCGGCTAAACCTAGAGCACATGCATGGATACCGGCAAACCCTCCTGATCCTGAGTCAATACTAGAGAGACTAAAATAATGTAACCCAGATCTTCCAACCGCAGATTGGAAGGTTGGTCGTTTGGATGAGGTGGATGGACCAAGACGACATGCGGTGTTTATATTAAACATAGAGTCGCTGCCACATCTAGCCCAGACCCAAGGACGCGTAAGTTATGGCTTTCATGATATCCATATGAAGGTATACAAAAGCGATCAGCCAAAGGATTCCGAAACGGACAAGCCTCCGGTAGAGTCAGCAGTGAAAAAATCTCCTAGCGAAGCCGATGGAGACATAAAACCTGCAGACTATGGCGAAAATCATATGCGGGAAGTTTCTACAGGCTCAAGCCTCACCAAAGCTGAACCGCGGATTGTTGCGAGAGTCACCGAGATCTGTGAAGAGGAAGCCTTTGATGACTCAATTGAAGCGGCTGATGCGACGGTGGTTGAAAATTTGGATGGTTCTACGGTTCCTCCAGATAAATCTTCACCATTATAAGGCCGCTTGTGCTGCCTTAAAAGTTCTCCTGATAAAGGAGACATAGATATAGTTCTTATTCAAGAACCATACATATATAAGAACAAGATCTGTGAATTAAGCACTCCGGGTTTCAAACTTTTGCATAATACCGGTATAAATCGAGCATGTATAATTGTTAAAAACGAACTAAACTTGTTTCTGCTTCCTTCATTGAGCAATGCAGACACTGTCGTACCCAGTCTAGAGATATCCACATGCAAATATTGGGTATCTTCGGTCTACATGAGACATGATAGGGAGATGCCACCCTGTGCCGTTAAGACCTTAGTTGAGGAGTCACTAAAAACAAAGACAAAACTCATTATGGGATGCGATGATACCGGAAATGCCGGAGACAAATATGAGTACTGTGCAAGATATCGAACACGCAGTGGAGCGGATTACTAAGGCCTTCAACATTTCACTGAAAGCTGCTTGCCCTTGAGGAAAGCCAAGGGGAAAAAATCGGCCGCCATGGTGGACTACGGAGTTAAGTAATATGAGGAAATCCTGCAGGAAGCTCTTTAACAAAGCAAAGTCCACAAGAGCTCCGGAGGATTGGGACACTTACAAGATGAACCTGAGAGCATATAAACGAGAACTGAGAAGGTCTCAACAAAACTCTTGGGATGATTACTGTAGCAGTATTGAGAATACGTCAGAGGCTTCCAGACTACGGAAGGTACTAGCATCCACTAACACCGCTCCAGGTTTCATTAAAACATCGGAGGGAAATTGGACAACGTCCAGTGAGGAGACGTTGGAGGTACTTTTGGATACACACTTCCCTGGAAATCAGACGGTTGAACCATGTTCCGGCGGCGTAACAGAGGCTCAGCGATCATTTCCTATCGAGGAAATTGTGTCGGAATATATAATAAAATGGGCTTTAAATAGCTTTGGACCATTCAAATCCCCCGGACCTGATGGAATTACTCCGGCGGAGTTACAGGCAGTAGCTGAAAGAATTATCCCCTGGTTGACGGTGATATATAAACGATGTGTAAACTTAGCATATATTCCAGAAAAGTGGAGGGAAACAAAAGTCGTCTTCATACCTAAAGCAGGAAAAGCCTCTCACTCGAGTGCGAAGGATTTCCGACCAATCAGCTTATCCTCATTCCTACTTAAGACCCTGGAGAGGATGATAGACATGTATCTTAGAACTAGCGTGGATTCAAGTTTGCTCTCGAAACGACAGTATGCATACTCAAAGGGCAGGTCTACTGAGACCGCATTGCATGAACTAGTCAGCTTTATTGAAAGCTCACTATCTGTCAAAGAATACACAATCGTGGCGTTTCTAGACATCGAAGGGGCATTCAATAATGTCCATCCGAGCTCGATATTAAATGGACTGACAACTCTGAATGTTGATCCAGGTATACTTAGGCTGTTAGACGAACTTCTAACAAAGAGACGTATTTCAGCCTCACTAGGACAAGCAAACATACAAAGGTATGTGAACAGAGGCACTCCTCAAGGAGGAGTTCTATCACCTCTTTTTTGGAATGTTGCTATAAACAACCTTCTGGGTTCCCTAGAAAAAGAAAGGATAAAAGTGGTGGCATACGCAGATGATGTGGCGCTAGCAGCCAGGGGAAAATTCCCATCCACAATCAGAGATATTATACAGAGAGCTCTCCGGATGACTGAGAAATGGACCAAAGATAATGGTCTTGGTGTAAATCCAGCAAAGACAGAACTAGTCATGTACTGCAAAGATCGCAAAACTTTGGTGAGTGTGCAAAATACCTTGACCTTATTTTGAACATGAAGCTGAATTTTAGGCTTAATATTGAAGAGAGGGCGAGAAAAGCCACGGTAGCTTTGTACTCGTGCAAAAAGGCAATAGGGAAAAAGTGGGGACTAAAACCAAAAATTGTGCATTGGCTATACACGGCAGTAGTTAGACCTATAATGCTATATGGTGTTGTAGTCTGGTGGCCGGCACTTCAGAAACCGACTTGTTTAGATAAAGTTAAGCGTATGGCGAGCTTATGTATCTCAGGCGCATTTAGTAAGACAGGAACAGACTCCCTTAATGTCATGCTACATCTATTGCCTTTAGACATTTGGGCTAAACAGTGGTCGGGAAAAATGTACGGTCATAGTTCGGTCCTCAAAGTAATGCCAGATGTGCCTAACGTAGTGGATTACACGTGGTGTACACAGACCTCGGGGAATAAAAGATATATAGATTTCTATACTGATGGCTCCAAATTGAATGGACAAGTGGGGTTCGGAGTATATTCTAAAGATCTGGAAATTCGAATAGCGAAAAGATTACCTAATCACTGTAGTGTTTTCAGGCTGAAATATTGGCAATAAGAGAGGTGGTGAATTGGCTGAGAAGTAATGTTCCAACAAATATTGGCATTAATATATACTCAGACAGTCAATAAAATCCTTGGACTCTGTGTTCCTTAACTCGAAAACGGCCATAGACTGCCGCAAATCTCTCAACGAGATGGCTGAGTAGTACAATATTCACCTAATATGGGTGCCTGGCCATAGGAACATACCGGGGAACTGCGAAGCAGATGTGTTAGCAAGGCTAGGAACTACCTTACATATTCCAGGGGAACTAGAATCTGTTGGTATGCCTCTGGCCACCTGCAAGCTCTTACTGCGTGAGAAGGCTGTTATGATGGCCAATATTCGATGGGAAAATTGCAAGGGTTGTAGCGACACCAAGCAAATATGGCCCCATTTAAACTTAAACCGCACACTAGATATGCTGGTGTTCTCAAGGGGTCAGATAGCACTCCTGATATCTGCTATAACGGGTCGCTGCCTGATAGGCGAATTTGCAAAAACTATAGGTGCGAAGTATAATGACTATTGTAAAAGCTGTCATGATGTGGAGGAAAAGGAATCAATTGAACACCTCTTGTGTGAGTGTCCTGCTTTTTGTGTAAGGCGTAAGCGAATTTTAGGAGCATATAGCTTTAGATTACTGGCTGACCTGGAAAACGTTAACTTAAGCAGTTTGTTAATGTTTTTGGAGCAATCTGGTTGGTTCCACAAAAGTAAATAATAGAGAAGGTGGTTAAGACTAGAAGTGCCCATATGTAATAGGTACTTTGAGTTAAATGTGGTATCACAATGGACTGAATAGTCTAAGTGAGCCTGAAATTAAATCGGGCTGCCACTTTAACCTAACCTAACCTATGTCCGTCCGTCAATCTTTTTTCCAAGCCTAGTTAGGTTAGGTTATGTGGCAGCCCGATGTATCAAGCTCACTTAGACTATTCAGTTCATTGTGATACCACATTGGTGAACTTCTCTCTTATCACTGAGTGCTGCCCGATTCCATGTTAAGCTCAATGACAAGGGACCTCCTTTTTATAGCCGAGTCCGAACTTCCACATTGCAGTGAAACCACTTAGAGAAGCTTTGAAACCCTCAGAAATGTCACCAGCATTACTGAGGTGGGATAATCCACCGCTGAAAAACTTTTTGGTGTTCGGTCGAAGCAGGAATCGAAACCACGACCTTGTGAATGCAAGGCGGGCATGCTAACCATTGCACCACGGTGGCTCCCTAGTTAGTCCAATCGTCTTCAAATTTGATACAAATGTGTTTGGGTCAGAATGATTTTGGTACAAATCAGTTCCAATTTAGATATAGCTTCTATATATATCTTTCGCCCGATATGCACTTGTTTTACTACAGAGGCCAAAGTTTTTTTTCGTGACATTTTGCACTGCGACTAGAATTCACATTTTTACTATAAGGTATATTCCAATATTCGGAATCGCACACCTTTCGTTTGGCGATATATTCTTAAACCCTAGGGTTACATACAAATTTAAATTTTGGCAACACAATTTTATATAATAAGAATTTTATATAAAAATTTTATTTATTTTCGATAGTATCACAATTATTTGCTTTATAGGAAAGCTATATTGTAGCGATTTTGTTGCAGCCGATGTGACTATTCAGGAAAAGGAAACCCCTTTTCTGTGGCCAACTATTCCGTAGGCTCATGCGTCTTATGGTTGCGACTGTGTGGTAATGTTGTTCGCTCCGGCGTTAGCCCAGTCTTGCGTAGATTCTTTTCGCCACCATAACCACTCTGAACTCCATCGATCACAATAAAATACTTACTATTACCACCATTCATAAATTTAGAATTATCTACCCGTGACTGTTTTACTTGATGGTGGGGTCGTGATGTCTTTGGACCCCATTCGACCCTCCCTGTGGATGGGCTTATAGAGCCATCCCCTTTGGACACCATTCGAGTTTATGGCGGCCCCCGTTTATCATGGCTGTAAACCTCCTTACCTTTCCTTACGAAATTATTAAGCCATATTGTTCATTTCAAATTCACATACAATTTACATTTTTATTCAAGGAATTAACAAGTATGTCGTAGTATTTTATAGAGATCTCGAATTGTCTTGCTATCTATTATAATAAATAAAATAGATGAAAAACTTAATCATGAAATATAGAGTACTATCACTATGTTCCAGGAAATCTACACCAATGAACTAAAATCAGTTGAGCCGATGCCACTTTGCATCAATTCCTTTTTATTATCTTCGTTTGATTTAAATTGTACCTGCCTAACCTATCGAGCTCGATTTGTTGGGGATCTATTCCAAAATTGTTGGATCAAAGTCACATGAGACAAACAAAACCCACCGATATTAGTGTAGAAATCCTACAAACCAGTATTATAAAACAAATTCTTACACAAAAAAAAACACAAATCTCAGGATTCTATATCTGGTACTAGTGAAACTTATCGGCTTACCGTCGATTAAAACAAAAAAAAAATCTATAAATCTGAACAAATTGTTTCAGTTTCTCAAAACGTTGGAATAAATGTTATGTTTTATAGCCATATATAAGTATATGAGATATATTTAGAAAATCAAAAAAAACTATTTTTTCATTTTTTTTTTTTCAAAATTTCCCTTTTTTTTTTTTTGTTTTAATCGGTCACTGTATTTTTTATTCTTTTGCACAAAATTGGGTAGTTATAGTCGTAGACTATTATCGTTGATACCAAATACCACCAAGCAAACGTTGCATAGGCCACAATACACCTCTGTACAAAATAACTTTTCATGATAGACCACTCGTCTATTTTGAATTTATCGCATTAATGGTATTTGATTTCAGACTACATATGAATACGTTAATAGTGAACTATTTTCTTCGGCGGTGACAATTGTGATTCATTTTATGGTAAAACAGCTATATTAGCATTACTTCACAGACAATTATTTAGGTCTCTGCCCATTGAATTATATCTACTCCTTGCATGGATTCCTGGCTGTTGATTGTGCTGTGTTACGAGGAGGTCCAGTACAATCGAAAGCACTAGTGTAAATATTACACTAGTAAATATCCTTATCCCCGTCAATCGGCTCGAAATCGTGGTTATCTTTCACGATGATGTGATGCCGATACAAAAATAAGCCAGCAGTGAAGATATCGACAACTACTACTAATACTACTGAACACTTATCTTGTGAGCGGTCATTCAATCCCACGAAGGTGTCGTCGACGGTTTCCTTATAGTGCTTGTCCAAAGTTCGGTGAGTTTCTGGAACTAATCGAACGGGCACCTAGAAACGCTGATGGATGAATTCGTATGTCCTCCTAAAGCGGGACTTCGTCCCGGGCAAGGGCCGGTAGAGTGTGCGGTCTTTCCCCAAAAATAGAAAATTCGTCTTGGCTGTGCGTGTGTCATGAGATTGTCGCCAACACCAGAACTCGCACGATGGCCTACAGCGACAGCCGAATAGCCAGAAGCAATCGCTCAAGGCTTGGAAATATCTTAACCTTGTATTCGCGGCGCACAGGTGACACTTGTGGAAGCCACTTAGTCGAACGACACAACACGTGGCCAAGTGAATTATTCTATTGACATTGGCCCTAAGCCACCCGAGGGAAAATATTAAAATGTTTTGGGCATATAATGGAACCTTGGGGTTCCCTTGAGGTTGTCCAAAACGTGGTGTAAGCACAGCAATAGGAAGACGCTGCTCCGAATCTACTCTAGCCCAAATTCGCAATGTAATATGCTCGAGTACTCTTGCCGAATGGCGCGAATGAAATTGCCGATGCAATTTTAAGGTAAACACGTCAAAATGACAAGTCACCAGAGTTGCCAAACATACAAAACTATCAAACCTACAGGGTCAAAGTAGAAAACGTTCATACGGCCATAGTGATCGAAACAGGGTGACATAACAAACCCGAACAGTGGTCAGAGTCCTGACGGTAGACCACTGATTCGGGAAGTCAGCCATCTGGGAAACGTGGGGAAGAACCGCGACCCTGTTGCAACACCATAGGAGATCTCAGCCGGGCATCACTACCTCCGTGGGATCATGTGCTGAAGATCTTTTGCATGGTAGTTTCCAATCTTCCGTCCCCTAAGGTCCTCAATCTCGTAGATCGAGTTTCCGATCTTGCGAACAACTCGACACTTCACAAATTTCGGGCACAATTTCGAATTGATATTCTTCGCGGCGTCACTCAGAACGAAATTGCGGCGGAGGATTTCCTGGCCGGGCTTGAAATCAACTTGTCGAGACCTAATGTTATAGCGCGCTGCGCTCTTCTCATAAGAATCATGTAACTTTTCCTTAAGGGTACTACGAAGCAATTGAAGCATGTTACCCTTCGTTACGACTTCAATTTCTCCATCCTCCAGAGATCGCAAACGTTCCGATAAGGCATATGACTCGCCATGTGTAATCATGTGTACCCCAAACAAAGCATAGAACGGCGAACATCCAATCGAAGAGTGAGTCGTAGTTCTTAAAGAACATTCGACGGCGGACAAAAACTTATCCCAGTTCTTCTGGTCCTCAGAAACGTAGCTACGTATAGCCGCGACGATGGAACGATTGACTCGTTCCGAAGCGTTGGCTTGTGGGGAATACACTGCGTTCCTCACAGGAGTACAACCATATCGCTTTAGGAATGCAGAAAATTCCGAGGAGGTGAATTGCTTCCCATTATCAGAGTGCACATATTGTGGAACTCCGAATTTGTGAAACACCTCACCTTCCAGGAATTTAATGGCATTTCCAGAATTCGCCCTAACCATGGCCCTCAAAATGACAAACTTCGTCAGGTGGTCAACGACAATCATAATAAAGGTATTTCCAGAGCTGGACCGCGGAAAGGGACCAATGAAGTCGACAAAAATCTTTTGCCAAGGTCGGTCCGTAATCGTCTCATTTCCCATCCGAGGGCGCAAGACCCTGTTCGGAGCCTTGGTCTGTTTGCACGTGATACAACCATTCACATAGTTCCTAACCTGCAGTGCCAAGTTCGGCCAATAAAAATAGTGCTTCAATGCGGCAATGGTTTTGCCGATTCCGCAATGAATATGCACCGAAGACTCATGGACGTTACGAATGAGAGTTTCGGTAAGAGCACTCGGAACCCAAAGTTTCCACACGTAGTCCTCATGGACCAAATCACCATTCGATGGCACGGTTCTTTTATACACATAATTCTGATGAATTCTTAAGTCCGGAAGACGCTCATGATTCTCGAGGATGAGTTCTTTCAGTTGCGTGTACTCATCGCCCTGGAATTCATCAGAATTCATGTCAATGATAGGAGCATTCTCCACAAACATGTCCAATTCCTCCGTCCGTAGACGCGACAATGTGTCCGCCACGACGTTCTGGGAACCTTTGCGGTGCTGTATGTTGAAGTTGAAGGCTTGCAACTTCAAACTCCAACGCGCCAACCGTCCGCTGAGATCCTTCTGTCCCATTAGCCATTTCAACGCGCTATGGTCCGTCACCACCGTAAAAGGCATCAATTCAATGTAGGGTCTGAATTTCCTAATAGCGCTGATGACGGCCAAGCACTCCCGCTCAGTGACGCTGTAATTCCTTTCGGCCTTTGTCAACTGAGCGGAGTGAAAGGCAATGGGACGTTCCAGGCCCTCAGCGTCCAATTGGTACAGCACCGCACCGATACCCAGATTCGACGCGTCACATTGGACGTAGAATCTCTTATCAAAGACAGGGTGAGTCAACACCGGACTCGTGGTCAACGCGACTTTCAATTGCTGGAAAGAGGCAATAGCCTCTTCGCCAAACGAAAACAATTTACCCTTCTTCAAAGTTCGTGTTATCGGTTCGGTAATAGTGGCATAATTGCGGATAAACCGCCTAAACCAAGACGTCATCCCTAAAAATCGTCGCACCTCTCGGGTATTCTTAGGAATGGACATGTTGATTATCGAATCAATTTTGGAAGGATCGGGCTTCAACATGCCCTCACCCACTATATACCCGAGGTAACGTAACTCCCGGCGACAAAACTTCGACTTCCCGAGGTTGATCGTCAGATTTGCTTCAGTAAGAAGGTTGCCCACTTCACTAAGCAACTGAACATGGGAATCAAAATCTGACGATACAACCAGCAGGTCGTCGAGGTATACGAAAACTCTTTGCCTCAGTTCCGGGGGAATCACCTTATCCATTAACCGGCATAACCGTTGGGCTGCATTACACAACCCAAACGGCATGACGGTGAATTGATAATGTGGTCTCCCCGGAACTGTAAATGCGGTTTTCGGACGGCTCTCCCTCTCGAGAGGCACCTGCCAGAAGGCGTCTTTCAAATCAATACTTGAAATGAAATACGTCTCCTGTAGGCGACCCAACAAGGCGTCGATAAACGGCAAGGGATACGCATCTTTCGTCGTCAGCTCGTTGAGCTTTCTAGCGTCGAGACAGAGGCGTTTCTTCTCACCTTTCCGCACAAGGGTTATGGGCGAGTTCCACGGGCTAGTACTGGTCTCTATAACGCCAAGGCTCAACATGCGATCCAGTTCCTCGTAAATCAACCCTTCTACGGCCGGTGACACTGGGTAGTGACGCTGTTTAACGGGAGGCGCGTCACCAGTGTCGATGACGTGTTCCTCTACCCAGGTCTTGCCAAGCCCGTATCTCTCGCAGTCGCGAAAACACTTCTTCGCTTTTTCCAAGGACTCTGTCTGTTCCCGCGTGAGGATATGGCAGTCGTCGTCTTGACAAAGAACTATAGATTCGAAAACATCACGGCCAACACCGAACTGTCGCCAAAAGTCGATCCCGCAATACATGGCGTTCTCAAGTCCTGGAACCAAATAAACGCTCATGGTATGCGTACTGCCATTATAAGATAAGTCAGCCGTAATTCGTCCCACACATGGGGTCTTGCCCCCGTTCGCCGTACCTACTTCACACTTATAAATGGGACTGATCCGGAGACCCAATCTTTCGACGAACATCAGACAGTCCCTTCCCAAGCAGGTCACGGTTGCCCCACTGTCAAACAGTGCGAGAACTGTGACACCATTTACCAACACATTTCTAAAAGGTCTCGGGTCCTTGTGAACCGTAAGTTCGGAGAGACGTGCGGAAGATATTGAAGACCTTTGCTGGCAACGGATTCTATACCGGTTCCTAGCCTTGAGTATTCTATTGGATACTGGGGACTTCATAGACATCCCTGAGTCAAATATCCTCCGCCGAGCCTCAATGTAGTTTCCCATGCGGACGTGAAACGGGAGGGTCAAATCAGGTCTTGGTTTTATAATATCTGTTGTAAGTCTGGTGCTAGGGGATTCGTCATATGTCTGGGTCGATTTGCTCTCGGTCACCCTAGATCCCTGAGAGGCAAATTCATTCGCGGCGGTCACTAGTCTATTGTCTGTGTCGAACGCGATTCCCCTTTCATCGCGTTCGAAGACCGGTTTCCCTGTTTACATTTAGGGCACTGAGGAGCAGTGACACCAGGGGCTCCACATCTAAAACAAAAATACCCCCTTTGGGTGGAAGTACAATGTTTGAACAAATGACCGGTGCTCCTGCAATTCCAGCAGTGAAGTTGATCTGCACCGCTGTTATCCACTGGCCTAGGTCTGATCCTTAGCTCCTCAATCTGGGTAACCAAGTGGCCCTCGTTCTCCACAAAAATTTCATTAACACCCCTAGTGGTTGAATTCAGCCGTGTCCTTTGTTGCAGCTCTCGTTCTAGGAGCTCCTCTGCTCGTCTACACTCAGTACGCAGGTGCTCAACTGAATATATCTCAACCCCAAAAATTAGATGGGCCAATCTCGGTCTCAAACCAGATTTCATAATATCAACGAGCTCATGTACCTGCATCGGCTGGGTTAATTGATTGCGTAGGTTGGTAATAGCATCTATGAAATCTGCAGCTTTCTCATCACGACCCTGCTTTCGGTCCATCATTTGACGCAACACGTCAACATTCGAATGATACCTCTTAAATTCCCGGACAAGGTCGTTTCTCAAATTCTGCAAATTTATGTTGGGAAAAAGTCGGATGCGATCCCAATACCATTGGTTGGCCCGGCCTTCCAATAGCTGATGGAAACCATCGACTAATTCCTCATCCGGGCAACCATAAGTCCTCTGTAGCCGATCCACTCGGAATATAAAATCCTCAACAAGTGGGGTTTTAGGGGTCGCATCGAACTTAATTCCCCACTTGCAGAAAAGGGGATATCGCGGTCTGAAATTGTCGTTCCTATTCGAATGGTCTTCAGCAGGAGGCACATGTCCTACTCCTAAATCTCGTCCGTTATTACTTGCCATTGACGGCATGTCACGCGGCCAACTTATATCTCTGGCACGTGGATATGGGATCCCATTGCGTGGAAGAGACGAATCTGACATCGCGTTATGCACAGCCTCAGCAACAAGTGATTTCATTTCCGATCTCATAAGTTGAAGCATAGAGGCTTGGGCAACACTAACGTCCGCCTCCTCATTATGCCCGTCCCTTTGCGTCAAAGGGCTATATGGTGGAGGGGTGATTGTACTACTTGTAGAATCCAAACTGGCTGGCGGTACTTGGGAGGAACCCGCTGCCTGGCCAGCAGACTCAGACCTTGTCTGAAGATCAGTATTCCCCGCCACGGTTGGTCGAATATTTCCCATATCACTCTCCAAATTTCTACTTGCCAATCTGGTCACTACCCCAGTTGGTACTCGAGTCCCCGAACCCTTAGTGTCGTCCGGCATGGCACTTCCGTCCAATTATCACAATCAGAATAAGTGCGCAGACCCAAATGATGAGAAATAAAAAAAATAAAATCCCACAAAAATTATTGTCAGATTGTACAGTCAGTTATAACGGAGAATACTAGTAAATAGTATAGATTAAACAAATTACCCCTTGAAATTACTATTCAACTGATTCACTTGGATTCACTCAAAAGAAAGCCTAAACGATTCGTATATGTAAATCCTCCTTCGAAAATAGATACGCAGAACGAGTAATCTACATTCAATTCAATACACAGAACTAACAACTGAATAAACAAAATAAGAAACATAAAGCATTCAAAAAAACTAAAACTTTAAAACGTCAAACGATAAATCTGATAAACTAAGGTAAGTATAAGGAGATTAAACAGCCATAAATGAAGAACCATCATACGTAACAGCCACAAGTCAAACAAATCCGTTTGTACGCAAAATACGTAAGTCTTGACCAAAACTTGAATGTATAGCAAATGAACACGTCTTTAAACTATTAAAACGCACATGACAATATACATCTAAGTTTTGGAAACGAACTAGTTATAGTATACCGATGCAAAATTATACATTCTAAATTCCACGATGTATCACGACAATCTGCATACTCTCTCAGTCAGATGAAATATTGAGAAAAGTTTCTAGAATATCGATCCGCGCAGCTATTGATTGACGACATTTTTTTTTTTTTTTTAAACAAAATTTAACAAAAGTCCGAAAATTTAACAAAAGTCCGTACGTTGGGCGCCATTTGTTGCAGCCGATGTGACTATTCAGGAAAAGGAAACCCCTTTTCTGTGGCCAACTATTCCGTAGGCTCATGCGTCTTATGGTTGCGACTGTGTGGTAATGTTGTTCGCTCCGGCGTTAGCCCAGTCTTGCGTAGATTCTTTTCGCCACCATAACCACTCTGAACTCCATCGATCACAATAAAATACTTACTATTACCACCATTCATAAATTTAGAATTATCTACCCGTGACTGTTTTACTTGATGGTGGGGTCGTGATGTCTTTGGACCCCATTCGACCCTCCCTGTGGATGGGCTTATAGAGCCATCCCCTTTGGACACCATTCGAGTTTATGGCGGCCCCCGTTTATCATGGCTGTAAACCTCCTTACCTTTCCTTACGAAATTATTAAGCCATATTGTTCATTTCAAATTCACATACAATTTACATTTTTATTCAAGGAATTAACAAGTATGTCGTAGTATTTTATAGAGTTCTCGAATTGTCTTGCTATCTATTATAATAAATAAAATAGATGAAAAACTTAATCATGAAATATAGGGTACTATCACTATGTTCCAGGAAATCTACACCAATGAACTAAAATCAGTTGAGCCGATGCCACTTTGCATCAATTCCTTTTTATTATCTTCGTTTGATTTAAATTGTACCTGCCTAACCTATCGAGCTCGATTTGTTGGGGATCTATTCCAAAATTGTTGGATCAAAGTCACATGAGACAAACAAAACCCACCGATATTAGTGTAGAAATCCTACAAACCAGTATTATAAAACAAATTCTTACACAAAAAAACACAAATCTCAGGATTCTATATCTGGTACTAGTGAAACTTATCGGCTTACCGTCGATTAAAACAAAAAAAAAAAATCTATAAATCTGAACAAATTGTTTCAGTTTCTCAAAACGTTGGAATAAATGTTATGTTTTATAGCCATATATAAGTATATGAGATATATTTAGAAAATCAAAAAAAACTATTTTTTCATTTTTTTTTTTTCAAAATTTCCCTTTTTTTTTTTTTTTGTTTTAATCGGTCACTGTATTTTTTATTCTTTTGCACAAAATTGGGTAGTTATAGTCGTAGACTATTATCGTTGATACCAAATACCACCAAGCAAACGTTGCATAGGCCACAATACACCTCTGTACAAAATAACTTTTCATGATAGACCACTCGTCTATTTTGAATTTATCGCATTAATGGTATTTGATTTCAGACTACATATGAATACGTTAATAGTGAACTATTTTCTTCGGCGGTGACAATTGTGATTCATTTTATGGTAAAACAGCTATATTAGCATTACTTCACAGACAATTATTTAGGTCTCTGCCCATTGAATTATATCTACTCCTTGCATGGATTCCTGGCTGTTGATTGTGCTGTGTTACGAGGAGGTCCAGTACAATCGAAAGCACTAGTGTAAATATTACACTAGTAAATATCCTTATCCCCGTCAATCGGCTCGAAATCGTGGTTATCTTTCACGATGATGTGATGCCGATACAAAAATAAGCCAGCAGTGAAGATATCGACAACTACTACTAATACTACTGAACACTTATCTTGTGAGCGGTCATTCAATCCCACGAAGGTGTCGTCGACGGTTTCCTTATAGTGCTTGTCCAAAGTTCGGTGAGTTTCTGGAACTAATCGAACGGGCACCTAGAAACGCTGATGGATGAATTCGTATGTCCTCCTAAAGCGGGACTTCGTCCCGGGCAAGGGCCGGTAGAGTGTGCGGTCTTTCCCCAAAAATAGAAAATTCGTCTTGGCTGTGCGTGTGTCATGAGATTGTCGCCAACACCAGAACTCGCACGATGGCCTACAGCGACAGCCGAATAGCCAGAAGCAATCGCTCAAGGCTTGGAAATATCTTAACCTTGTATTCGCGGCGCACAGGTGACACTTGTGGAAGCCACTTAGTCGAACGACACAACACGTGGCCAAGTGAATTATTCTATTGACATTGGCCCTAAGCCACCCGAGGGAAAATATTAAAATGTTTTGGGCATATAATGGAACCTTGGGGTTCCCTTGAGGTTGTCCAAAACGTGGTGTAAGCACAGCAATAGGAAGACGCTGCTCCGAATCTACTCTAGCCCAAATTCGCAATGTAATATGCTCGAGTACTCTTGCCGAATGGCGCGAATGAAATTGCCGATGCAATTTTAAGGTAAACACGTCAAAATGACAAGTCACCAGAGTTGCCAAACATACAAAACTATCAAACCTACAGGGTCAAAGTAGAAAACGTTCATACGGCCATAGTGATCGAAACAGGGTGACATAACAATTTACGATTCCGAATATCGAAACATGCAAGCCAAATTTGTTTGAAATGTAACCTCCATATTTATATGTTTGCTCGATGGGAGCAAAATGACCTGAATACCTACAATTTCTTTATAAAATCGCCACTGCTAAGTGGAAAAATTGTGTTCCTATACCACTAGTATATATGTATGACTGTATGAATTAGGAGATTACCCAATTTTTGATTTTAAACCTGTAGAGTTTGAATAAGTATAAACAAATGTGGTCCAAATCGGTTCATATATATACCGGTTCATACATGTGTATGCATATAGAAATCTTTACATACAGTTCTCAACAAATTCGAAAGACTTAAGATGGTATCAAAAATGTTGTTTATAACTCAAGACGCAGTTGGGTTTTGCACATTGTACTCTTCCGAAATTCATGTTTGTCATACACCCACACATAGACCTTATAATACACAGATGATCCACTATTCTCTTTAAAAAAAATGTGTCAGTTCCAAAAATTAATTTTCTGACATTTCGTTTTGATTTTTTCGTAAAGAGTCAGTCCCAAACATTAATTTTCGTGCATTTGCTTTTGTGTTGTTCGTAAAGAGCAATGCTACTCAAAATTAAATTTCGCGGTTTTGGTCACAATTTTTTGTTCAAATATTAACTTTTAATATATTAATTTATTTATAAATATTCTGGTGCATCATAAACGGCCTAATTTTGTGTAAAATTAGCAAACTACAAAAAGGAAAACGAAAGAGATTGTACGCGTGCTCTTATTTTTCTCGTTTATTCTTAATCTTTGGAACTGTCAAATATAGTTTGACACCCATGGCTCATCTATGTATTATAAGGTCTATGCACCCACATTAAAACTATCGATATTTCTTTTGTTGTAGTCTTCTACCCCTGTGTACAATTTTGGTGCATCCACTGTTTATAGCTCTAGACGCAGTTGGGTTTTGTACATTGTACCATCATAGACCAAGAAAATATAGAGACATACCTTGCTAATTCATCATGGTTTTGTTTATTTGCAGTGCGCAGTCATTCCACTCAATTGTGCAGTCAAGTGACTCAATTTATTTTTGGAAAACGAGAATAACCGTATAAATTAGTCAATTTGCATTACAAAAAAGGTGTGGATGAATAGTAGTTTATAAACTTTCACAATATTTGGTGTTTCAACGAGAGAATAAAGGAAAGAAAACTAATTAAAGCCAAATTAAAAAATTACTCAATTGCAGACAAAAAAGAGCCATCTACGGTGTGCAGACAAACTACAGCGCTGTGAATTCACTTGAGATGTCTATACCTTCCTTGGTCTATGCTATTATATTTAACAACTTGCGTGAAGATACCGACGTAGGTAACTTTTTAAATTACAACAAACACCGAAATGACAGGGTGACACAGAGTTGCAAAAACCATATAAAATCCAAATAGTACGGAATTTATCAACTGTGGTGGCCACAAAAATTATGGAAAAACAAAATATGACCACAAATTTAGCGAATATAATGAATAAAGATATGTTTAACAAAATTATTAATGTGTAGATGTGAAGGTATTACTACCACAAATTGTTTAAACTGTGATTTAAAACAGAATGTGCACCCTTTCCGCGTAAAACAAGAGGACAACCTCAAGCACAAACTTCGCTCCTGGTGCCAAAATAATAGCTTCGTTCAAAATTCCGCTAATGGGACATCAAAGTGGAGGTCATTACCTACATTTTGATGTATGGCATGTGTTCCAACAGTGTTTTTTACGAAGATATCCCTGATTCCAAGTTTTCAACTGGGAGGGCAGAACATAGATTCTACCATGGAAGCCAGGAACGGACTTCGTTCAAAATTCCGCTAATGGAACATCAAAGTGGAGGTCATTACCTACATTTTGATGTATGGCATGTGTTCCAACAGTGTTTTTTTACGAAGATATCCTGGATTCCAAGTTTTCAACTGGTGGGCAGAACATAGATTATACCATGGAAGCCAGGAACGGGCTTCGTTCAAAATTCCGCTAATGGGACATCAAATTGGAGGTCATTACCTACATTTTGATGTATGGCATGTGTTCCAGCAGTGTTTTTTACGAAGATATCCCTGATTCCAAGTTTTCAACTGGGAGGGCAGAACATAGATTCTACCATGGAAGCCAGGAACGGACTTCGTTCAAAATTCCGCTAATGGGACATCAAAGTGGAGGTCATTACCTACATTTTGATGTATGGCATGTGTTCCAACAGTGTTTTTTTACGAAGATATCCCTGATTCCAAGTTTTCCACTGCGGGGCAGAACATAGATTCTACCATGGAAGCCAGGAACGGACTTCGTTCAAAATTCCGCTAATGGGACATCAAAGTGGAGGTCATTACCTACATTTTGATGTATGGC
This sequence comes from Haematobia irritans, assembly GCF_050003625.1. NCBI lineage: Eukaryota > Metazoa > Arthropoda > Insecta > Diptera > Muscidae > Haematobia > Haematobia irritans. The sequence continues at coordinate 109,008,689 of NC_134398.1, read as the reverse complement.
ATGTGTTCCAACAGTGTTTTTTTACGAAGATATCCTGGATTCCAAGTTTTCAACTGGTGGGCAGAACATAGATTCTACCATGGAAGCCAGGAACGGACTTTGTTCAAAATTCCGCTAATGGGAAATCAAAGTGGATGTCATTACCTACATTTTGATGTATGGCATGTGTTCCAACAGTGTTTTTTTACGAAGATATCCTGGATTCCAAGTTTTCAACTGGGAGGGCAGAACATAGATTCTACCATGGAAGCCAGGAACGGGCTTCGTTCAAAATTCCGCTAATGGGACATCAAAGTGGAGGTCATTACCTACATTTTGATGTATGGCATGTGTTCCAACAGTGTTTTTTTACGAAGATATCTCTGATTCCAAGTTTTCAACTGGGGGGGGGGCAGAACATAGATTCTACCATGGAAGCCAGGAACGGACTTCGTTCAAAATTCCGCTAATGGGACATCAAAGTGGAGGTCATTACCTACATTTTGATGTATGGCATGTGTTCCAACAGTGTTTTTTTACGAAGATATCCTGGATTCCAAGTTTTCAACTGGTGGGCAGAACATAGATTCTACCATGGAAGCCAGGAACGGACTTTGTTCAAAATTCCGCTAATGGGAAATCAAAGTGGATGTCATTACCTACATTTTGATGTATGGCATGTGTTCCAACAGTGTTTTTTTACGAAGATATCCTGGATTCCAAGTTTTCAACTGGGAGGGCAGAACATAGATTCTACCATGGAAGCCAGGAACGGGCTTCGTTCAAAATTCCGCTAATGGGACATCAAAGTGGAGGTCATTACCTACATTTTGATGTATGGCATGTGTTCCAACAGTGTTTTTTTACGAAGATATCTCTGATTCCAAGTTTTCAACTGGGGGGGGGGCAGAACATAGATTCTACCATGGAAGCCAGGAACGGACTTCGTTCAAAATTCCGCTAATGGGACATCAAAGTGGAGGTCATTACCTACATTTTGATGTATGGCATGTGTTCCAACAGTGTTTTTTTACGAAGATATCCCTGATTCCAAGTTTTCCACGGGGGGGCAGAACATAGATTCTACCATGGAAGCCAGGAACGGACTTCGTTCAAAATTCCGCTAATGGGACATCAAAGTGGATGTCATTACCTATATTTTGATGTATGGCATGTGTTCCAACAGTGTTTTTTTACGAAGATATCCCTGATTCCAAGTTTTCCACTGGGGGGCAGAACATAGATTCTACCATGGAAGCCAGGAACGGGCTTCGTTCAAAATTCCGCTAATGGGACATCAAAGTGGAGGTCATTACCTACATTTTGATGTATGTCATGTGTTCCAACAGTGTTTTTGAACGAAGATATCCCTGATTCCAAGTTTTCCACTGGGGGGCAGAACATAGATTCTACCATGGAAGCCAGGAACGGACTTCGTTCAAAATTCCGCTAATGGGGCATCAAAGTGGAGGTCATTACCTACATTTTGATGTATGTCATGTGTTCCAACAGTGTTTTTGAACGAAGATATCCCTGATTCCAAGTTTTCCACTGGGGGGCAGAACATAGATTCTACCATGGAAGCCAGGAACGGACTTCGTTCAAAATTCCGCTAATGGGACATCAAAGTGGAGGTCATTACCTACATTTTGATGTATGTCATGTGTTCCAACAGTGTTTTTGAACGAAGATATCCCTGATTCCAAGTTTTCCACTGGGGGGCAGAACATAGATTCTACCATGGAAGCCAGGAACGGACTTCGTTCAAAATTCCGCTAATGGGACATCCAAATGGAGGTCATTACCTACATTTTGATGTATGTCATGTGTTCCACCAGTGTTTTTGAACGAAGATATCCCTGATTCCAAGTTTTCCACTGGGGGGGCAGAACATAGATTCTACCATGGAAGCCAGGAACGGGCTTCGTTCAAAATTCCGCTAATGGGACATCAAAGTAGAGGTCATTACCTACATTTTGATGTATGTCATGAGTTCCAACAGTGTTTTTGGACGAAGATATCCCTGATTCCAAGTTTTCCACTGGGGGGCAGAACATAGATTCTACCATGGAAGCCAGGAACGGACTTCGTCCAAAATTCCGCTAATGGGACATCAAAGTGGAGGTCATTACCTACATTTTGATGTATGTCATGTGTTCCAACAGTGTTTTTGGACGAAGATATCTCTGATTCCAAGTTTTCCACTGGGGGGCAGAACATAGATTCTACCATGGAAGCCAGGAACGGACTTCGTTCAAAATTCCGCTAATGGGACATCAAAGTGGAGGTCACTACCTACATTTTGATGTATGTCATGTGTTCCAACAGTGTTTTTGAACGAAGATATCCCTGATTCCAAGTTTTCCACTGGGGGGCAGAACATAGATTCTACCATGGAAGCCAGGAACGGACTTCGTTCAAAATTCCGCTAATGGGACATCAAAGTGGAGGTCATTACCTACATTTTGATGTATGTCATGTGTTCCAACAGTGTTTTTGGACGAAGATATTCCGGATTCCATTTTTTCCACTATGGGTCAGTAGATAGATTCTATCATGGAAGCCAGGAACGGACTTCGTTCAAAATTCCGCTAATGGGACATCAAAATGGAGGTCATTACCTACATTTTGATGTATGTCATGTGTTCCAACAGTGTTTTTGAACGAAGATATCCCTGATTCCAAGTTTTCCACTGGGGGGCAGAACATAGATTCTACCATGGAAGCCAGGAACGGACTTCGTTCAAAATTCCGCTAATGGGACATCAAAGTGGAGGTCATTACCTACATTTTGATGTATGTCATGTGTTCCAACAGTGTTTTTGAACGAAGATATCCCTGATTCCAAGTTTTCCACTGGGGGGCAGAACATAGATTCTACCATGGAAGCCAGGAACGGACTTCGTTCAAAATTCCGCTAATGGGACATCAAAGTGGAGGTCATTACCTACATTTTGATGTATGTCATGTCATGTCAAAATTTTCTATAGAAATAACATTTTGACAAAATTTTCTATAGAAATAAAATTTTGACAAAATTTTCTATAGAAATAAAATTTTGACAAAATTGTCTAGAAATAAAATTTTGACAAAATTTTCTATAGAAATAAAATTTTGACAAAATTGTCTATAGAAATAAAATTTTGACAAAAATTTCTATAGAAATAAAATTTTGACAAAATTTTCTATAGAAATAAAATTTTGACAAAAATTTCTATAGAAATAAAATTTTGACAAAAATTTCTATAGAAATAAAATTTTGACAAAATTGTCTAGAAATAAAATTTTGACAAAATTTTCTATAGAAATAAAATTTTTACAAATTTTTCTATAGAAATAAAATTTTGACAAAAATTTCTATAGAAATAAAATTTTGACAAAATTTTCTATAGAAATAAAATTTTGACAAAATTTTCTATAGAAATAAAATTTTGACAAAATTGTCTGTAGAAATAAAATTTTGACAAAATTTTCTATAGAAATAAAATTTTGACAAAATTTTCGATAGAAATAAAATTTTGACAAAATTGTAGAAATAAAATTTTGACAAAATTTTCTATAGAAATAAAATTTTGACAAAATTGTCTATAGGAATAAAATTTTGACAAAATTGTCTATAGAAATAAAATTTTGACAAAATTGTCTATAGAAATAAAATTTTGATAAACTTGTCTATAGAAATAAAATTTTGACAAAATATAGAAATAAAATTTTGACAAAATTTTCTATAGAAATAAAATTTTGACAAAATTGTAGAAATAAAATTTTGACAAAATTTTCTATAGAAATAAAATTTTGACAAAATTGTCTATAGAAATAAAATTTTGACAAAATTTTCTATAGAAATAAAATTTTGACAAAATTGTCTATAGAAGTAAAATTTTGACAAAATTTTCTATAGAAATAAAATTTTGACTTAAAATTTTGGCTTAAATGGAAATGGAAACCTCATGGTATCATGGTATCAAAATTAATTGAAATTTTCTTATGAAATCAATTAATTTTTTATTCAAGTATTTTTTTATGCCCAATTAAAAAAGTAAATAAATTAAATCAAAAATAAATTAAATTAAAAAATCAATTAATCAATCAATCTTTTAATCAAACTTAAAACACAGTCAGTCAAGAAAGTAATAGAAAATAGTTACGTTTTTAATTAAAAAATTTATTGAGTTTTGCAATCAACATCAATTAAATTTTTAATTTAATCAATTAAAAAATTAATTGAAATTTTCTTATGAAATCAAATAATTTTTTAATCAAGTATTTTTTATACCCAAAAGTAAAAAAAGTAAAATAAAGAAATGCTGTTTAGTTTTAATTCATAAACTCGAATGGAAGGAGATTCTTTTTACATTTGTTTATACAAATCTAAAACTTTCACCTTAACAGCAAAAATGTTACTACATACATAGTTTAATATAAAATCACCTTTAACGTTACTAATGAATATGTAATTGATTTTTTATGGAATCCAAAAGAAAATCAATAAAAATGTTTGTGTTAATTCATAGGTCGTTTGGAAGATTTTCCATGTTATTTAATTTGATTATCAATAACGATAACGGCGACTCCCACCACTACGACCGCCATAACTTACGCCTACTCTACCACATTGCGTTCGATTAAATTTGTGCTTCTTCAGCACAGCGTTCTTTGGTTTTAGCAAAAGGTTCAGCCATGGTCGGGAGTCAGATGGTATATACTGACCAGCTTCTTCAGGTATAGGAATTAATTCCGATGCTATGCCCCAAATCGGATCGAGTTCTATAACTAAATATAGCACGGTTACTATACTCTTCGATATTTCGGAACTGGAAATTGATGACATGGGTTTATCTTCTATGGCCACGCCACGTGAGGCAATATCAGTTGCTATAAGATTTTTTACTTCACCAGAGGTAATATCTGCAATAGCGAAAACCATCTAATTTTAAATCATTAGACAAATCAATAGCTAAAACTTCCACATATTTAATAAAATTCTTTACCAAATAGAATTTTTCATCCTCTTCAACGATTTCGATTGTTTGCCAAATCCAATGATACATCACGCACCGGTATGGAATTGTTCAAATAACCGTCGGTAAAATGTCGGACTCCTAGCACTTGTCATTAAGCATTGTTTATCGGGCCGTATATCCAATGATATCTTTCGAATCTGAGGATCAAAACCCATATCCAAAATAAGATGAGCTTCATCTAAAAATAGATAAGTAATAGTGGCTGCGTCAATAACATTCGCTTGTACAATTTAAACGATCAGGAGTGCAGATAATAATTTCCATACCACCTCCAACACATCCAATTTGTTCACGGCGACCTTCTCCATAAATCATATTCCTGAATGAATTTTGTTGTTCCCTTCTTTCTCAATTTGCATGCCAATTCACGTTTTGGCGCCAAAACGCTATGACTGTGGAATATTTTGATGTACAACATAGCGAACAATAAAAACTCTAATATGTCTACAATTTCTGTTTGTGCTGTACCGTGAGATCTTCATTTTTAATAAAATAATAAATAAAATTATTTTATTATTGTTCTAAATTTTGCACGACAACAAACCAATCCACCGGAGTTGCCAAAACTTTCGAATTTCATTGTTACCACGTTTTCTTCATGAATGCATTTTTATTGAAAATAATTGAACCTTCACATTGAGAAACATTCTCAATGTGATTTCAATGTGACAAAAATGGAAACCGGGATATCTTCGTCCAAAAACACTGTTGGAGCACATGGCATACATCAAAATGTAGGTAATGACCTCCACTTTGATGTCCCATTAGCGGAATTTTGGACGAAGTCCGTTCCTGGCTTCCATGGTAGAATCTATGTTCTGCCCCCCAGTGGAAAACTTGGAATCAGGGATATCTTCGTTCAAAAACACTGTTGGAACGCATGACATACATCAAAATGTAGGTAATGACCTCCACTTTGATGTCCCATTAGCGAAATTTTGAACGAAGTCCGTTCCTGCCTTCCATGATAAAATTTATGTTCTGCCCAAGCCTGTGGAAAACTTGGAATCAGAGATATCTTCGTTCAAAAACACTGTTGGAACACATGACATAAATCAAAATGTGGGTAATGACCTCCACTTTGATGTACCATTAGCGGAATTGTGAACGAAGACCGTTCCTGGCTTCCATGGTAGAATCTATGTTCTGCCCCCCAGTGGAAAACTTGGAATCAGGGATATCTTCGTTCAAAAACACTGTTGGAACTCATGACATACATCAAAATGTAGGTAATGACCTCCACTTTGATGTCCCATTAGCGAAATTTTGAACGAAGTCCGTTCCTGGCTTCCATGGTAAAATTTATGTTCTACCCGCCCAGTGGAAAATTTGGAATCAGAGATATCTTCGTTCAAAAACACTGTTGGAACACATGACATACATCAAAATGTGGGCAATGACCTCCACTTTGATGTCCCATTAGCGGAATTTTGAACGAAGTCCGTTCTTGGCTTCCATGGTAGAATCTATGTTCTGTCCCCAATGGAAAACTTGGAATCAGAGATATCTTCGTCCAAAAACACTGTTGGAACTCATAGCATACATCAAAATGTAGGTATTGACCTCCACTTTGATGTCCCATTAGCGGAATTTTGAACGATGTCCGTTCCTGGCTTCCATGGTAGAATCTATATTCTGCCCCCCACCACCAGTGGAAAACTTGGAATCAGGGATATCCTCGTTCAAAAACACTGTTGGAGCACATGGCGTACATCAAAATGTAGGTAATGACTTCCACTTTGATGTCCCATAACCAGAATTTTGAACGAAGATCCTTCCTAGCTTCCATGATAGAATCTATCTACTAACCCTTAGTGGAAAAAATGTAATCGCTATTGCAGATATTACATCTGGTGAAGAAAAAAATCTTATAGCAACTGTCTCACGTGCCCTGGCCATAGACGATATAACCCATGTCATCAATTTCCAATTGTGATTTCAATAATTTTTGTATTTGATTTTCAACTTATTACAAAAATCATGAATCCAATTACCAAATTGTAGCCGTCGTGAAATTAATTTCAAATATTTTTGGATGAAGATATCTCAGAATCCATTTTTTTCACTACATAGATGAAGGTGGGTAAAAAAACAATATGATTTTAACTTATAAATTCAATTCATTTATTATTATTAAAATATTTTAAACATTTTTAATTTTGTTAAAATATATATTTGGTTTTAATCTGGAATGAAAAAACTCCAGATGTTTTTATTTGAGTTTTATTTAACCTTAACCTTTTATCAAAAAATTGGAAGACAAAATCTTTAAGTCAACAAACTATTAAAAATGTAATTAATCAATCAATTTTTTAATCAAATTTAAAACAGTCAACTAAATTTTTAATTGAATCAATTAAAAAATTAATTGAAATTTTCTTATGAAATCAATTAATTTTTTAATCAAGTATTTTTTATGTCCAATTAAAAAAGTATATAAATTAAATTAAAAAAGTAACATATAAAAATTTTGTTTAGTTTTATTTCATAAACTCGAATGGATTGAGATTCTCTTTACATTTGTTTATACAAATCTAAAACTTTCATTTTAAGGTCTGTACTATGTTCGGTTTTCCCGTTGAAATTTTCGTGGTTACTTCATTAAAATAGTTTAATTTGAAGAAGATAATTAAATTTAATTGATGCGCATTTTATTTTTTTATCGAGATTTCGTCAAGCTTTAGCAGAATTATGTTTGTTTTCATTTACAATTTTGATTATTTTAGAAAAAGTAATCGAGAAAATAAAATAATTTTAAACTCGAACATAGTACCCACCTTTAACAGCAAAAATGTTACTACATACATATTTTAATAAAAAATCACCTTTAACGTTACTAATGAATATGTAGGCAATGACCTCCACTTTGATGTCCCATTAGCGAAATTTTGAACGAAGTCCGTTCCTGGCTTCCATGGTAAAATTTATGTTCTACCCGCCCAGTGGAAAATTTGGAATCAGAGATATCTTCGTTCAAAAACACTGTTGGAACACATGACATACATCAAAATGTGGGCAATGACCTCCACTTTGATGTCCCATTAGCGGAATTTTGAACGAAGTCCGTTCTTGGCTTCCATGGTAGAATCTATGTTCTGTCCCCAATGGAAAACTTGGAATCAGGGATATCTTCGTCCAAAAATACTGTTGGAACTCATAGCATACATCAAAATGTAGGTATTGACCTCCACTTTGATGTCCCATTAGCGGAATTTTGAACGATGTCCGTTCCTGGCTTCCATGGTTGAATCTATATTCTGCCCCCCACCACCAGTGGAAAACTTGGAATCAGGGATATCCTCGTTCAAAAACACTGTTGGAGCACATGGCGTACATCAAAATGTAGGTAATGACTTCCACTTTGATGTCCCATAACCAGAATTTTGAACGAAGATCCTTCCTAGCTTCCATGATAGAATCTATCTACTAACCCTTAGTGGAAAAAATGTAATCGCTATTGCAGATATTACATCTGGTGAAGAAAAAAATCTTATAGCAACTGTCTCACGTGCCCTGGCCATAGACGATATAACCCATGTCATCAATTTCCAATTGTGATTTCAATTATTTTTGTATTTGATTTTCAACTTATTACAAAAATCATGAATCCAATTACCAAATTGTAGCCGTCGTGAAATTAATTTCAAATATTTTTGGATGAAGATATCTCAGAATCCATTTTTTTCACTACATAGATGAAGGTGGGTAAAAAAACAATATGATTTTAACTTATAAATTCAATTCATTTATTATTATTAAAATATTTTAAAAATTTTTAATTTTGTTAAAATATATATTTGGTTTTAATCTGGAATGAAAAAACTCCAGATGTTTTTATTTGAGTTTTATTTAACCTTAACCTTTTATCAAAAAATTGGAAGACAAAATCTTTAAGTCAACAAACTATTAAAAATGTAATTAATCAATCAATTTTTTAATCAAATTTAAAACAGTCAACTAAATTTTTAATTGAATCAATTAAAAAATTAATTGAAATTTTCTTATGAAATCAATTAATTTTTTAATCAAGTATTTTTTTATGTCCAATTAAAAAAGTATATAAATTAAATTAAAAAAGTAACATATAGAAATTTTGTTTAGTTTTAATTCATAAACTCGAATGGTATGAGATTCTCTTTACATTTGTTTATACAAATCTAAAACTTTCATTTTAAGGTCTGTACTATGTTCGGTTTTCCCGTTGAAATTTTCGTGGTTACTTCATTAAAATAGTTTAATTTGAAGAAGATAATTAAATTTAATTGATGCGCATTTTATTTTTTTATCGAGATTTCGTCAAGCTTTAGCAGAATTATGTTTGTTTTCATTTACAATTTTGATTATTTTAGAAAAAGTAATCGAGAAAATAAAATAATTTTAAACTCGAACATAGTACCCACCTTTAACAGCAAAAATGTTACTACATACATATTTTAATAAAAAATCACCTTTAACGTTACTAATGAATATGTAATAGATTTTTATGGAATCAATAAAAATGTTTGTGCTAATTCATAGGTCGTTTGGAAGATTTTCCATGTTATTTACTACCACTACGACCGCCTAACTAACGCCTACTCTACCACATTGCGTTCGATTAATTTTGTGCTTCTTCAGCACAGCGTTCTTTGGTTTTAGCAAAAGGTTCAGCCATGGTCGGGAGTCAGATGGTATATCCTGACCAGCTTCTTCAGGTATAGGAATTAATTCCGATGCTATGCCCCAATCGGGTCGAGTTCTATAACTAAATATAGCACTGTTACTGTATTCTTCGATATTTCGGAACTGGAAATTGATGACATGGGTTACATCTTCTATGACCAGGTCACATGAGGCGATATCAGTTGCTATAAGATTGTTTACTTCACCAGAGATAATATCTGCAATAGCGAAATACAATTTTTCATTCTTTTCAACAATTTCGATTGTTTGCTCGACCAAATCCAATGATGATACATCACGCACCGGTATGGGATTGTTCAAATAACCGTCGGTAAAATGTCGGACTCCTAGCACTTGTCATTACAGGTTGTTTATCGGGCCGTATATCCAATGATATCTTCCGAATCTGAGGGTCAAAACCCATATCCAAAATACGATGAGCTTCATCTAAAAATGGATAAGTAATAGTGGCTGTGTCAATAACATTCGCTTGTACAATTTAAACGATCAGGAGTGCAGATAATAATTTCCATACTACCTCCAACACATCCAATTTGTTCACGGCGATTGCCTTCTCCATAAATCATATTCCTGAATGAATTCTGTTGTTCCCTTCTTTCTCAATTTGCATGTCAATTCACGTTTTGGCGCCAAAACGCTATGGCTGTGGAATATTTTGATGTACAACATAGCGAACAATAAAAACACTAATATGTTTACCATTTCTGTTTGTGCTGTACCGTGAGATCTTCATTTTTAATAAAATAATAAATAAAATTATTTTATTATTCTAAATTTTGAACGACAACAAACCAATCCACCGGAGTTGCCACAACTTTCGAATTTCATTTTTACCATGTTTTCTTCATGAATGCATTTTTATTGAAAATAATTGAACCTTCACATTAAGAAACATTCTCAATGTGATCTAAAGGTGTCAAAAATGGAAACCGGGATATCTTCGTCCAAAAACACTCTTGGAGCACATGGCGTACATCAAAATGTAGGTAAAGACTTCCACTTTGATGTGCCGTAAGCAGGATTTTGAACGGAGTCCCTTTCTGACTTCTATGGTAGAATCTATGTTCTGCCCCCCAGTGGAAAACTTAGAATCAGGGATATCTTCGTTAAAAAACACTGTTGGAACACATGACATACATCAAAATGTAGGTAATGACCTCCACTTTGATGTCCCATTAGCGGAATTTTGAACGAAGTCCGTTCCTGCCTTCCATGGTAGAATCTATGTTCTGCCCCCCAGTGGAAACTTGGAATCAGGGATATATTCGTTCAAAAACACTGTTGGAACTCATGACATACATCAAAATGTAGGTAATGACCACCACTTTGATGTCCCATTAGCGAAATTTTGAACGAAGTCCGTTCCTGCCTTCCATGATAAAATTTATGTTCTGCCCAACCCTGTGGAAAATTTGGAATCAGAGATATCTTCGTTCAAAAACACTGTTGGAACACATGACATACATCAAAATGTGGGCAATGACCTCCACTTTGATGTCCCATTAGCGGAATTTTGAACGAAGTCCGTTCTTGGCTTCCATGGTAGAATCTATGTTCTGTCCCCAATGGAAAACTTGGAATCAGGGATATCTTCGTCCAAAAACACTGTTGGAACTCATAGCATACATCAAAATGTAGGTATTGACCTCCACTTTGATGTCCCATTAGCGGAATTTTGAACGATGTCCGTTCCTGGCTTCCATGGTAGAATCTATATTCTGCCCCCCACCCCCAGTGGAAAACTTGGAATCAGGGATATCCTCGTTCAAAAACACTGTTGGAGCACATGGCGTACATCAAAATATAGGTAATGACTTCCACTTTGATGTCCCATAACCAGAATTTTGAACGAAGATCCTTCCTAGCTTCCATGATAGAATCTATCTACTAACCCTTAGTGGAAAAAATGTAATCGCTATTGCAGATATTACATCTGATGAAGAAAAAAATCTTATAGCAACTGCCTCACGTGCCCTGGCCATAGACGATATAACCCATGTCATCAATTTCCAATTGTGATTTCAATTATTTTTGTATTTGATTTTCAGCTTATTACAAAAAATCATGAATCCAATTACCAAATTGTAGCCGTCGTGAAATTAATTTCAAATATTTTTGGATGAAGATATCTCAGAATCCATTTTTTTCACTACATAGATGAAGGTGGGTAAAAAAACAATATGATTTTAACTTATAAATTCAATTCATTTATTATTATTAAAATATTTTAAAAATTTTTAATTTTGTTAAAATATATATTTGGTTTTAATCTGGAATGAAAAAACTCCAGATGTTTTTATTTGAGTTTTATTTAACCTTAACCTTTTATCAAAAATTGGAAGACAAAATCTTTAAGTCAACAAACTATTAAAAATGTAATTAATCAATCAATTTTTTAATCAAATTTAAAACAGTCAACTAAATTTTTAATTGAATCAATTAAAAAATTAATTGAAATTTTCTTATGAAATCAATTAATTTTTTAATCAAGTATTTTTTTATGTCCAATTAAAAAAGTATATAAATTAAATTAAAAAAGTAACATATAGAAATTTTGTTTAGTTTTAATTCATAAACTCGAATGGTATGAGATTCTCTTTACATTTGTTTATACAAATCTAAAACTTTCATTTTAAGGTCTGTACTATGTTCGGTTTTCCCGTTGAAATTTTCGTGGTTACTTCATTAAAATAGTTTAATTTGAAGAAGATAATTAAATTTAATTGATGCGCATTTTATTTTTTATCGAGATTTCGTCAAGCTTTAGCAGAATTATGTTTGTTTTCATTTACAATTTTGATTATTTTAGAAAAAGTAATCGAGAAAATAAAATGATTTTCAACTCGAACATAGTACCCACCTTTAACAGCAAAAATGTTACTACATACATATTTTAATAAAAAATCACCTTTAACGTTACTAATGAATATGTAATAGATTTTTATGGAATCAATAAAAATGTTTGTGCTAATTCATAGGTCGTTTGGAAGATTTTCCATGTTATTTACTACCACTACGACCGCCATAACTAACGCCTACTCTACCACATTGCGTTCGATTAAATTTATGTGCTTCTTCAGCACAGCGTTCTTTGGTTTTAGCAAAAGGTTCAGCCATGGTCGGGAGTCAGATGGTATATCCTGACCAGCTTCTTCAGGTATAGGAATTAATTCCGATGCTATGCCCCAATCGGATCGAGTTCTATAACTAAATATAGCACAGTTACTGTATTCTTCGATATTTCGGAACTGGAAATTGATGACATGGGTTACATCTTCTATGACCAGGTCACATGAGGCGATATCAGTTGCTATAAGATTGTTTACTTCACCAGAGATAATATCTGCAATAGCGAAATAGAATTTTTCATTCTTTTCAACAATTTCGATTGTTTGCTCGACCAAATCCAATGATACATCACGCACCGGTATGGGATTGTTCAAATAACCGTCGGTAAAATGTCGGACTCCTAGCACTTGTCATTACGGGTTGTTTATCGGGCCGTATATCCAATGATATCTTCCGAATCTGAGGGTCAAAACCCATATCCAAAATACGATGAGCTTCATCTAAAAATGGATAAGTAATAGTGGCTGTGTCAATAACATTCGCTTATACAATTTAAACGATCAGGAGTGCAGATAATAATTTCCATACTACCTCCAACACATCCAATTTGTTCACGGCGATTGCCTTCTCCATAAATCATATTCCTGAATGAATTCTGTTGTTCCCTCCTTTCTCAATTTGCATGTCAATTCACGTATTGGCGCCAAAACGCTATGGCTGTGGAATATTTTGATGTACAACATAGCGAACAATAAAAACACTAATATGTTTACCATTTCTGTTTGTGCTGTACCGTGAGATCTTCATTTTTAATAAAATAATAAATAAAATTATTTTATTATTCTAAATTATGAACGACAACAAACCAATCCACCGGAGTTGCCACAACTTTCGAATTTCATTGTTACCAAGTTTTCTTCATGAATGCATTTTTATTGAAAATAATTGAACCTTCACATTAAGAAACATTCTCAATGTGATCTAAAGGTGTCAAAAATGGAAACCGGGATATCTTCGTCCAAAAACACTCTTGGAGCACATGGCGTACATCAAAATGTAGGTAATGACTTCCACTTTGATGTGCCGTAAGCAGAATTTTGAACGGAGTCCGTTTCTGACTTCTATGGTAGAATCTATGTTCTGCCCCCCAGTGGAAAACTTGGAATCAGGGATATCTTCGTTCAAAAACACTGTTGGAATGACCTCCACTTTGATGTCCCATTAGCGAAATTTTGAACGAAGTCTGTTCCTGCCTTCCATGATAAAATTTATGTTCTGCCCAACCCAGTGGAAAACTTGGAATCAGAGATATCTTCGTTCAAAAACACTGTTGGAACACATGACATACATCAAAATGTGGGTAATGACCTCCACTTTGATATCCCATTAGCGGAATTGTGAACGAAGACCGTTCCTGGCTTCCATGGTAGTATCTATGTTCTGCCCCCCCAGTGGAAAACTTGGAATCAGGGATATCTTCGTTCAAAAACACTGTTGGAACTCATGACATACATCAAAATGTAGGTAATGACCTCCACTTTGATGTACCATTAGCGGAATTTTGAACGAAGTCCGTTCCTGCCTTCCATGGTAGAATCTATGTTCTGCCCCCCAGTGGAAAACTTGGAATCAGGGATATATTCGTTCAAAAACACTGTTGGAACTCATGACATACATCAAAATGTAGGTAATGACCACCACTTTGATGTCCCATTAGCGAAATTTTGAACGAAGTCCGTTCCTGCCTTCCATGATAAAATTTATGTTCTGCCCAACCCTGTGGAAAATTTGGAATCAGATATATCTTCGTTCAAAAACACTGTTGGAACTCATGACATACATCAAAATGTAGGTATTGACCTCCACTTTGATGTACCATTAGCGAAATTTTGAACGAAGTCCGTTCCTGCCTTCCATGGTAGAATCTATGTTCTGCCCAACCCAGTGGAAAACTTGGAATCAGGGATATCTTCGTTCAAAAACACTGTTGGAACTCATGACATACATCAAAATGTAGGTAATGACCTCCACTTTGATGTACCATTAGCGAAATTTTGAACGAAGTCCGTTCCTGCCTTCCATGGTAGAATCTATGTTCTGCCCAACCCAGTGGAAAACTTGGAATCAGGGATATCTTCGTTCAAAAACACTGTTGGAACACATGACATACATCAAAATGTAGGTAATGACCTCCACTTTGATGTCCCAATAGCGGAATTTTGAACGAAGTCCGTTCTTGGCTTCCATGGTAGAATCTATGTTCTGTCCCCAATGGAAAACTTGGAATCAGGGATATCTTCGTCCAAAAACACTGTTGGAACTCATGGCATACATCAAAATGTGGGTAATGACCTCCACTTTGATGTCCCATTAGCGGAATTTTGAACGAAGTCCGTTCTTGGCTTCCATGGTAGAATCTATATTCTGCCCCCCAGTGGAAAACTTGGAATCAGGGATATCCTCGTTCAAAAACACTGTTGGAGCACATGGCGTACATCAAAATGTAGGTAATGACTTCCACTTTGATGTCCCATAACCAGAATTTTGAACGAAGATCCTTCCTAGCTTCTATGATAGAATCTATCTACTAACCCTTAGTGGAAAAAATGTAATCGCTATTGCAGATATTACATCTGATGAAGAAAAAAATCTTATAGCAACTGCCTCACGTGCCCTGGCCATAGACGATATAACCCATGTCATCAATTTCCAATTGTGATTTCAATTATTTTTGTATTTGATTTTCAACTTATTACAAAAATCATGAATCCAATTACCAAATTGTAGCCGTCGTGAAATTAATTTCAAATATTTTTGGATGAAGATATCTCAGAATCCATTTTTTTCACTACATAGATGAAGGTGGGTAAAAAACAACAATATGATTTTAACTTATAAATTCAATTCATTTATTATTATTAAAATATTTTAAATATTTTTAATTTTATTAAAATATATATTTGGTTTTAATCTGGAATGAAAAAACTCCAGATGTTTTTATTTGAGTTTTATTTAACCTTAACCTTTTGTCAAAAAATTGGAAGACAAAATCTTTAAGTCAACAAACTATTAAAAATGTAATTAATCAATCAATTTTTTAATCAAATTTAAAACACAGTCAATTAAATTTTTAATTGAATCAATTAAAAAATTAATTGAAATTTTCTTATGAAATCAATTAATTTTTTAATCAAGTATTTTTTTTTATGTCCAATTAAAAAAGTATATAAATTAAATTAAAAAAGTAACATAAAGAAATTTTGTTTAGTTTTAATTCATAAACTCGAATGGAAGGAGATTCTCTTTACATTTGTTTATACAAATCTAAAACTTTCATTTTAAGGTCTGTACTATGTTCGGTTTTCCCGTTGAAATTTTCGTGGTTACTTCATTAAAATAGTTTAATTTGAAGAAGATAATTAAATTTAATTGATGCGCATTTTATTTTTTATCGAGATTTCGTCAAGCTTTAGCAGAATTATGTTTGTTTTCATTTACAATTTTGATTATTTTAGAAAAAGTAATCGAGAAAATAAAATGATTTTCAACTCGAACATAGTACCCACCTTTAACAGCAAAAATGTTACTACATACATATTTTAATAAAAAATCACCTTTAACGTTACTAATGAATATGTAATAGATTTTTATGGAATCAATAAAAATGTTTGTGCTAATTCATAGGTCGTTTGGAAGATTTTCCATGTTATTTACTACCACTACGACCGCCATAACTAACGCCTACTCTACCACATTGCGTTCGATTAAATTTATGTGCTTCTTCAGCACAGCGTTCTTTGGTTTTAGCAAAAGGTTCAGCCATGGTCGGGAGTCAGATGGTATATCCTGACCAGCTTCTTCAGGTATAGGAATTAATTCCGATGCTATGCCCCAATCGGATCGAGTTCTATAACTAAATATAGCACTGTTACTGTATTCTTCGATATTTCGGAACTGGAAATTGATGACATGGGTTACATCTTCTATGACCAGGTCACATGAGGCGATATCAGTTGCTATAAGATTGTTTACTTCATCAGAGATAATATCTGCAATAGCGAAATAGAATTTTTCATTCTTTTCAACAATTTCGATTGTTTGCTCGACCAAATCCAATGATACATCACGCACCGGTATGGGATTGTTCAAATAACCGTCGGTAAAATGTCGGACTCCTAGCACTTGTCATTACGGGTTATTTATCGGGCCGTATATCCAATGATATCTTCCGAATCTGAGGGTCAAAACCCATATCCAAAATACGATGAGCTTCATCTAAAAATGGATAAGTAATAGTGGCTGTGTCAATAACATTCGCTTGTACAATTTAAACGATCAGGAGTGCAGATAATAATTTCCATACTACCTCCAACACATCCAATTTGTTCACGGCGATTGCCTTCTCCATAAATCATATTCCTGAATGAATTCTGTTGTTCCCTTCTTTCTCAATTTGCATGTCAATTCACGTATTGGCGCCAAAACGCTATGGCTGTGGAATATTTTGATGTACAACATAGCGAACAACACTAATATGTTTACCATTTCTGTTTGTGCTGTACCGTGAGATCTTCATTTTTAATAAAATAATAAATAAAATTATTTTATTATTCTAAATTATGAACGACAACAAACCAATCCACCGGAGTTGCCACAACTTTCGAATTTCATTGTTACCAAGTTTTCTTCATGAATGCATTTTTATT
The DNA here is from genome assembly GCF_050003625.1 of Haematobia irritans. Taxonomy (NCBI): domain Eukaryota; kingdom Metazoa; phylum Arthropoda; class Insecta; order Diptera; family Muscidae; genus Haematobia; species Haematobia irritans. Next base: position 108,991,228 of record NC_134398.1, on the reverse strand, counting down.
GAAAATAATTGAACCTTCACATTAAGAAACATTCTCAATGTGATCTAAAGGTGTCAAAAATGGAAACCGGGATATCTTCGTCCAAAAACACTCTTGGAGCACATGGCGTACATCAAAATGTAGGTAATGACTTCCACTTTCATGTACCATTAGCGGAATTTTGAACGTAGTCCGTTCCTGCCTTCCATGGTAGAATCTATGTTCTGCCCCCCAGTGGAAAACTTGGAATCAGGGATATCTTCGTTCAAAAACACTGTTGGAACTCATGACATACATCAAAATGTAGGTAATGACCTCCACTTTGATGTCCCATTAGCGAAATTTTGAACGAAGTCCGTTCCTGCCTTCCATGATCAAATTTATGTTCTGCCCAACCCAGTGGAAAACTTGGAATCAGGGATATCTTCGTTAAAAAACACTGTTGGAACACATGACATACATCAAAATGTAGGTAATGACCTCTACTTTCATGTACCATTAGCGGAATTTTGAACGAAGGCCGTTCCTGCCTTCCATGATAAAATTTATGTTCTGCCCCCAGTGGAAAACTTGGAATCAGGGATATCTTCGTTCAAAAACACTGTTGGAACTCATGACATACATCAAAATGTAGGTAATGACCTCCACTTTGATGTACCATTAGCGAAATTTTGAACGAAGTCCGTTCCTGGCTTCCATGGTAAAATTTATGTTCTACCCGGGCAGCGGAGAACTTGGAATCAGAGATATCTTCGTTCAAAAACACTGTTGGAACACATGACATACATCAAAATGTGGGTAATGACCTCCACTTTGATGTCCCATTAGCGGAATTTTGAACGATGTTCGTTCCTGGCTTCCATGGTAGAATCTATATTCTGCCCCCACCCCCAGTGGAAAACTTGGAATCAGGGATAGCCTCGTTCAAAAACACTGTTGGAACTCATGGCATACATCAAAATGTAGGTATTGACCTCCACTTTGATGTCCCATTAGCGGAATTTTGAACGATGTTCGTTCCTGGCTTCCATGGTAGAATCTATATTCTGCCCCCACCCCCAGTGGAAAACTTGGAATCAGAGATAGCCTCGTTCAAAAACACTGTTGGAGCACATGGCGTACATCAAAATGTAGGTAATGACTTCCACTTTGATGTCCCATAACCATAATTTTGAACGAAGATCCTTCCTAGCTTCCATGATAGAATCTATCTACTAACCCTTAGTGGAAAAAATGTAATCGCTATTGCAGATATTACATCTGGTGAAGAAAAAAATCTTATAGCAACTGTCTCACGTGCCCTGGCCATAGACGATATAACCCATGTCATCAATTTCCAATTGTGATTTCAATTATTTTTGTATTTGATTTTCAGCTTATTACAAAAAATCATGAATCCAATTACCAAATTGTAGCCGTCGTGAAATTAATTTCAAATATTTTTGGATGAAGATATCTCAGAATCCATTTTTTTCACTACATAGATGAAGGTGGGTAAAAAAACAATATGATTTTAACTTATAAATTCAATTCATTTATTATTATTAAAATATTTTAAAAATTTTTAATTTTGTTAAAATATATATTTGGTTTTAATCTGGAATGAAAAAACTCCAGATGTTTTTATTTGAGTTTTATTTAACCTTAACCTTTTGTCAAAAAATTGGAAGACAAAATCTTTAAGTCAACAAACTATTAAAAATGTAATTAATCAATCAATTTTTTAATCAAATTTAAAACACAGTCAATTAAATTTTTAATTGAATCAATTAAAAAAATTAATTGAAATTTTCTTATGAAATCAATTAATTATATAATCAAGTATTTTTTATGTCCAATTTAAAAAAGTATATAAATTAAATTAAAAAAGTAACATAAAGAAATTTTGTTTAGTTTTAATTCATAAACTCGAATGGAAGGAGATTCTCTTTACATTTGTTTATACAAATCTAAAACTTTCATTTTAAGGTCTGTACTATGTTCGGTTTTCCCGTTGAAATTTTCGTGGTTACTTCATTAAAATAGTTTAATTTGAAGAAGATAATTAAATTTAATTGATGCGCATTTTATTTTTTATCGAGATTTCGTCAAGCTTTAGCAGAATTATGTTTGTTTTCATTTACAATTTTGATTATTTTAGAAAAAGTAATCGAGAAAATAAAATGATTTCCAACTCGAACATAGTACCCACCTTTAACAGCAAAAATATTACTACATACATATTTTAATAAAAAATCACCTTTAACGTTACTAATGAATATGTAATAGATTTTTATGGAATCAATAAAAATGTTTGTGCTAATTCATAGGTCGTTTGGAAGATTTTCCATGTTAGTTACTACCACTACGACCGCCATAACTAACGCCTACTCTACCACATTGCGTTCGATTATGTGCTTCTTCAGCACAGCGTTCTTTGGTTTTAGCAAAAGTTTCAGCCATGGTCGGGAGTCAGATGGTATATCCTGACCAGCTTCTTCATGTATAGGAATTAATTCCGATGCTATGCCCCAATCGGATCGAGTTCTATAACTAAATATAGCACTGTTACTGTATTCTTCGATATTTCGGAACTGGAAATTGATGACATGGGTTATATCTTCTATGACCAGGTCACATGAGGCGATATCAGTTGCTATAAGATTGTTTGCTTCACCAGAGATAATATCTGCAATAGCGAAATAGAATTTTTCATTCTTTTCAACAATTTCGATTGTTTGCTCGACCAAATCCAATGATACATCACGCAACGGTATGGGATTGTTCAAATAACCGTCGGTAAAATGTCGGACTCCTAGCACTTGTCATTACAGGTTGTTTATCGGGCCGTATATCCAATGATATCTTCCGAATCTGAGGGTCAAAACCCATATCCAAAATACGATGAGCTTCATCTAAAAATGGATAAGTAATAGTGGCTGTGTCAATAACATTCGCTTGTACAATTTAAACGATCAGGAGTGCAGATAATAATTTCCATACTACCTCCAACACATCCAATTTGTTCACGGCGATTGCCTTCTCCATAAATCATATTCCTGAATGAATTCTGTTGTTCCCTTCTTTCTCAATTTGCATGTCAATTCACGTTTTGGCGCCAAAACGCTATGGCTGTGGAATATTTTGATGTACAACATAGCGAACAATAAAAACACTAATATGTTTACCATTTCTGTTTGTGCTGTACCGTGAGATCTTCATTTTTAATAAAATAATAAATAAAATTATTTTATTATTCTAAATTTTGAACGACAACAAACCAATCCACCGGAGTTGCCACAACTTTCGAATTTCATTGTTACCAAGTTTTCTTCATGAATGCATTTTTATTGAAAATAATTGAACCTTCACATTAAGAAACATTCTCAATGTGATCTAAAGGTGTCAAAAATGGAAACCGGGATATCTTCGTCCAAAAACACTCTTGGAGCACATGGCGTACATCAAAATGTAGGTACAGACTTCCACTTTGATGTGCCGTAAGCAGAATTTTGAACGGAGTCCGTTTCTGACTTCTATGGTAGAATTTATGTTCTGCCCCCCAGTGGAAAACTTAGAATCAGGGATATCTTCGTTAAAAAACACTGTTGGAACACATGACATACATCAAAATGTAGGTAATGACCTCCACTTTGATGTACCATTAGCGGAATTTTGAACGAAGTCCGTTCCTGCCTTCCATGGTAGAATCTATGTTCTGCCCCCCAGTGGAAAACTTGGAATCAGGGATATATTCGTTCAAAAACACTGTTGGAACTCATGACATACATCAAAATGTAGGTAATGACCACCACTTTGATGTCCCATTAGCGAAATTTTGAACGAAGTCCGTTCCTGCCTTCCATGATAAAATTTATGTTCTGCCCAACCCTGTGGAAAATTTGGAATCAGATATATCTTCGTTCAAAAACACTGTTGGAACTCATGACATACATCAACATGTAGGTAATGACCTCCACTTTGATGTACCATTAGCGAAATTTTGAACGAAGTCCGTTCCTGCCTTCCATGGTAGAATCTATGTTCTGCCCAACCCAGTGGAAAACTTGGAATCAGGGATATCTTCGTTCAAAAACACTGTTGGAACTCATGACATACATCAAAATGTAGGTAATGACCTCCACTTTGATGTACCATTAGCGAAATTTTGAACGAAGTCCGTTCCTGCCTTCCATGGTAGAATCTATGTTCTGCCCAACACAGTGGAAAACTTGGAATCAGGGATATCTTCGTTCAAAAACACTGTTGGAACTCATGACATACATCAAAATGTAGGTAATGACCTCCACTTTGATGTCCCAATAGCGGAATTTTGAACGAAGTCCGTTCTTGGCTTCCATGGTAGAATCTATGTTCTGTCACCAATGGAAAACTTGGAATCAGGGATATCTTCGTCCAAAAACACTGTTGGAACTCATGGCATACATCAAAATGTGGGTAATGACCTCCACTTTGATGTCCCATTAGCGGAATTTTGAACGAAGTCCGTTCTTGGCTTCCATGGTAGAATCTATATTCTGCCCCCCAGTGGAAAACTTGGAATCAGGGATATCCTCGTTCAAAAACACTGTTGGAGCACATGGCGTACATCAAACTGTAGGTAATGACTTCCACTTTGATGTCCCATAACCAGAATTTTGAACGAAGATCCTTCCTAGCTTCTATGATAGAATCTATCTACTAACCCTTAGTGGAAAAAATGTAATCGCTGTTGCAGATATTACATCTGATGAAGAAAAAAATCTTATAGCAACTGCCTCACGTGCCCTGGCCATAGACGATATAACCCATGTCATCAATTTCCAATTGTGATTTCAATTATTTTTGTATTTGATTTTCAACTTATTACAAAAATCATGAATCCAATTACCAAATTGTAGCCGTCGTGAAATTAATTTCAAATATTTTTGGATGAAGATATCTCAGAATCCATTTTTTTCACTACATAGATGAAGGTGGGTAAAAAACAACAATATGATTTTAACTTATAAATTCAATTCATTTATTATTATTAAAATATTTTAAATATTTTTAATTTTATTAAAATATATATTTGGTTTTAATCTGGAATGAAAAAACTCCAGATGTTTTTATTTGAGTTTTATTTAACCTTAACCTTTTGTCAAAAAATTGGAAGACAAAATCTTTAAGTCAACAAACTATTAAAAATGTAATTAATCAATCAATTTTTTAATCAAATTTAAAACACAGTCAATTAAATTTTTAATTGAATCAATTAAAAAATTAATTGAAATTTTCTTATGAAATCAATTAATTTTTTAATCAAGTATTTTTTTTTATGTCCAATTAAAAAAGTATATAAATTAAATTAAAAAAGTAACATAAAGAAATTTTGTTTAGTTTTAATTCATAAACTCGAATGGAAGGAGATTCTCTTTACATTTGTTTATACAAATCTAAAACTTTCATTTTAAGGTCTGTACTATGTTCGGTTTTCCCGTTTCCCGTCGTGGTTACTTCATTAAAATAGTTTAATTTGAAGAAGATAATTAAATTTAATTGATGCGCATTTTATTTTTTATCGAGATTTCGTCAAGCTTTAGCAGAATTATGTTTGTTTTCATTTACAATTTTGATTATTTTAGAAAAAGTAATCGAGAAAATAAAATGATTTTCAACTCGAACATAGTACCCACCTTTAACAGCAAAAATGTTACTACATACATATTTTAATAAAAAATCACCTTTAACGTTACTAATGAATATGTAATAGATTTTTATGGAATCAATAAAAATGTTTGTGCTAATTCATAGGTCGTTTGGAAGATTTTCCATGTTATTTACTACCACTACGACCGCCATAACTAACGCCTACTCTACCACATTGCGTTCGATTAAATTTATGTGCTTCTTCAGCACAGCGTTCTTTGGTTTTAGCAAAAGGTTCAGCCATGGTCGGGAGTCAGATGGTATATCCTGACCAGCTTCTTCAGGTATAGGAATTAATTCCGATGCTATGCCCCAATCGGATCGAGTTCTATAACTAAATATAGCACAGTTACTGTATTCTTCGATATTTCGGAACTGGAAATTGATGACATGGGTTACATCTTCTATGACCAGGTCACATGAGGCGATATCAGTTGCTATAAGATTGTTTACTTCACCAGAGATAATATCTGCAATAGCGAAATAGAATTTTTCATTCTTTTCAACAATTTCGATTGTTTGCTCGACCAAATCCAATGATACATCACGCACCGGTATGGGATTGTTCAAATAACCGTCGGTAAAATGTCGGACTCCTAGCACTTGTCATTACGGGTTGTTTATCGGGCCGTATATCCAATGATATCTTCCGAATCTGAGGGTCAAAACCCATATCCAAAATACGATGAGCTTCATCTAAAAATGGATAAGTAATAGTGGCTGTGTCAATAACATTCGCTTATACAATTTAAACGATCAGGAGTGCAGATAATAATTTCCATACTACCTCCAACACATCCAATTTGTTCACGGCGATTGCCTTCTCCATAAATCATATTCCTGAATGAATTCTGTTGTTCCCTCCTTTCTCAATTTGCATGCCAATTCACGTATTGGCGCCAAAACGCTATGGCTGTGGAATATTTTGATGTACAACATAGCGAACAATAAAAACACTAATATGTTTACCATTTCTGTTTGTGCTGTACCGTGAGATCTTCATTTTTAATAAAATAATAAATAAAATTATTTTATTATTCTAAATTATGAACGACAACAAACCAATCCACCGGAGTTGCCACAACTTTCGAATTTCATTGTTACCAAGTTTTCTTCATGAATGCATTTTTATTGAAAATAATTGAACCTTCACATTAAGAAACATTCTCAATGTGATCTAAAGGTGTCAAAAATGGAAACCGGGATATCTTCGTCCAAAAACACTCTTGGAGCACATGGCGTACATCAAAATGTAGGTAATGACTTCCACTTTGATGTGCCGTAAGCAGAATTTTGAACGGAGTCCGTTTCTGACTTCTATGGTAGAATCTATGTTCTGCCCCCCAGTGGAAAACTTGGAATCAGGGATATCTTCGTTCAAAAACACTGTTGGAACTCATGACATACATCAAAATGTAGGTAATGACCTCCACTTTGATGTCCCATTAGCGAAATTTTGAACGAAGTCTGTTCCTGCCTTCCATGATAAAATTTATGTTCTGCCCAACCCAGTGGAAAACTTGGAATCAGAGATATCTTCGTTCAAAAACACTGTTGGAACACATGACATACATCAAAATGTGGGTAATGACCTCCACTTTGATATCCCATTAGCGGAATTGTGAACGAAGACCGTTCCTGGCTTCCATGGTAGTATCTATGTTCTGCCCCCCCAGTGGAAAACTTGGAATCAGGGATATCTTCGTTCAAAAACACTGTTGGAACTCATGACATACATCAAAATGTAGGTAATGACCTCCACTTTCATGTACCATTAGCGGAATTTTGAACGAAGTCCGTTCCTGCCTTCCATGGTAGAATCTATGTTCTGCCCCCCAGTGGAAAACTTGGAATCAGGGATATCTTCGTTCAAAAACACTGTTGGAACTCATGACATACATCAAAATGTAGGTAATGACCTCCACTTTGATGTCCCATTAGCGAAATTTTGAACGAAGTCCGTTCCTGCCTTCCATGATAAAATTTATGTTCTGCCCAACCCAGTGGAAAACTTGGAATCAGGGATATCTTCGTTAAAAAACACTGTTGGAACACATGACATACATCAAAATGTAGGTAATGACCTCTACTTTCATGTACCATTAGCGGAATTTTGAACGAAGGCCGTTCCTGCCTTCCATGATAAAATTTATGTTCTGCCCCCAGTGGAAAACTTGGAATCAGGGATATCTTCGTTCAAAAACACTGTTGGAACTCATGACATACATCAAAATGTAGGTAAGGACCTCCACTTGACCTCCAGTGGAAAACTTGGAATCAGGGATAGCCTCGTTCAAAAACACTGTTGGAGCACATGGCGTACATCAAAATGTAGGTAATGACTTCCACTTTGATGTCCCATAACCATAATTTTGAACGAAGATCCTTCCTAGCTTCCATGATAGAATCTATCTACTAACCCTTAGTGGAAAATATGTAATCGCTATTGCAGATATTACATCTGGTGAAGAAAAAAATCTTAAAGCAACTGTCTCACGTGCCCTGGCCATAGACGATATAACCCATGTCATCAATTTCCAATTGTGATTTCAATTATTTTTGTATTTGATTTTCAGCTTATTACAAAAAATCATGAATCCAATTACCAAATTGTAGCCGCCGTGAAATTAATTTCAAATATTTTTGGATGAAGATATCTCAGAATCCATTTTTTTTCACTACATAGATGAAGGTGGGTAAAAAAACAATATGATTTTAACTTATAAATTCAATTCATTTATTATTATTAAAATATTTTAAAAATTTTTAATTTTGTTAAAATATATATTTGGTTTTAATCTGGAATGAAAAAACTCCAGATGTTTTTATTTGAGTTTTATTTAACCTTAACCTTTTGTCAAAAAATTGGAAGACAAAATCTTTAAGTCAACAAACTATTAAAAATGTAATAATCAATCAATTTTTTAATCAAATTTAAAACACAGTCAATTAAATTTTTAATTGAATCAATTAAAAAAATGAATTGAAATTTTCTTATGAAATCAATTAATTATATAATCAAGTATTTTTTTATGTCCAATTTATTTATTTTTTATGTCCACGGAGACACCGTGGTGCAATGGTTAGCATGCCCGCCTTGCATACACAAGGTCGTGGGTTCGATTCCTGCTACGACCGAACACCAAAAAGTTTTTCAGCGGTGGATTATCCCACCTCAGTAATGCTGGTGACATTTCTGAGGGTTTCAAAGCTTCTCTAAGTGGTTTCACTGGAATGTGGAACGCCGTTCGGACTCGGCTATAAAAAGGAGGTCCCTTGTCATTGAGTTTAACATGGAATCGGGCAGCACTCAGTGATAAGAGAGAAGTTCACCACTGTGGTATCACAATGGACTGAATAGTCTAAGTGAGCCTGATACATCGGGCTGCCACATAACCTAACCTAACCTTAAAAAAGTATATAAATTAAATTAAAAAAGTAACATAAAGAAATTTTGTTTAGTTTTAATTCATAAACTCGAATGGAAGGAGATTCTCTTTACATTTGTTTATACAAATCTAAAACTTTCATTTTAAGGTCTGTACTATGTTCGGTTTTCCCGTTGAAATTTTCGTGGTTACTTCATTAAAATAGTTTAATTTGAAGAAGATAATTAAATTTAATTGATGCGCATTTTATTTTTTATCGAGATTTCGTCAAGCTTTAGCAGAATTATGTTTGTTTTCATTTACAATTTTGATTATTTTAGAAAAAGTAATCGAGAAAATAAAATGATTTCCAACTCGAACATAGTACCCACCTTTAACAGCAAAAATGTTACTACATACATATTTTAATAAAAAATCACCTTTAACGTTACTAATGAATATGTAATAGATTTTTATGGAATCAATAAAAATGTTTGTGCTAATTCATAGGTCGTTTGGAAGATTTTCCATGTTATTTATTACCACTACGACCGCCATAACTAACGCCTACTCTACCACATTGAGTTCGATTATGTGCTTCTTCAGCACAGCGTTCTTTGGTTTTAGCAAAAGGTTCAGCCATGGTCGGGAGTCAGATGGTATATCCTGACCAGCTTCTTCAGGTATAGGAATTAATTCCGATGCTATGCCCCAATCGGATCGAGTTCTATAACTAAATATAGCACTGTTACTGTATTCTTCGATATTTCGGAACTGGAAATTGATGACATGGGTTACATCTTCTATGACCAGGTCACATGATGCGATATCAGTTGCTATAAGATTGTTTACTTCACCAGAGATAATATCTGCAATAGCGAAATAGAATTTTTCATTCTTTTCAACAATTTCGATTGTTTGCTCGACCAAATCCAATGATACATCACGCACCGGCATGGGATTGTTCAAATAACCGTCGGTAAAATGTCGGACTCCTAGCACTTGTCATTACGGGTTATTTATCGGGCCGTATATCCAATGATATCTTCCGAATCTGAGGGTCAAAACCCATATCCAAAATACGATGAGCTTCATCTAAAAATGGATAAGTAATAGTGGCTGTGTCAATAACATTCGCTTGTACAATTTAAACGATCAGGAGTGCAGATAATAATTTCCATACTACCTCCAACACATCCAATTTGTTCACGGCGATTGCCTTCTCCATAAATCATATTCCTGAATGAATTCTGTTGTTCCCTTCTTTCTCAATTTGCATGCCAATTCACGTATTGGCGCCAAAACGCTATGGCTGTGGAATATTTTGATGTAAAGGGTGATTTGTTAAGAGCTTGATAACTTTTTTTAAAAAAAAAAACGCATAAAATTTGCAAAATCTCATCGGTTCTTTATTTGAAACGTGGAAAACTTGGAATCAGGGATATCTTCGTTCAAAAACACTGTTGGAACTCATGACATACATCAAAATGTAGGTAATGACCTCCACTTTGATGTCCCATTAGCGAAATTTTGAACGAAGTCCGTTCCTGCCTTCCATGATAAAATTTATGTTCTGCCCAACCCAGTGGAAAACTTGGAATCAGGGATATCTTCGTTAAAAAACACTGTTGGAACACATGACATACATCAAAATGTAGGTAATGACCTCTACTTTCATGTACCATTAGCGGAATTTTGAACGAAGGCCGTTCCTGCCTTCCATGATAAAATTTATGTTCTGCCCCCAGTGGAAAACTTGGAATCAGGGATATCTTCGTTCAAAAACACTGTTGGAACTCATGACATACATTAAAATGTAGGTAATGACCTCCACTTGACCTCCAGTGGAAAACTTGGAATCAGGGATAGCCTCGTTCAAAAACACTGTTGGAGCACATGGCGTACATCAAAATGTAGGTAATGACTTCCACTTTGATGTCCCATAACCATAATTTTGAACGAAGATCCTTCCTAGCTTCCATGATAGAATGTTAGAGAATACGAAGTAGTTACCTGCATATTATCAAATAAATTACAACACTGTGTTTTGTAACATCTTTTTGTACTCATGTTTTATCTAATCTCTTTTGAAATGTCATTTATTATTATTACTTTATCCTATTGTACTAAGATTCAAATTTTACCAGTTAGTCTGGAATAAACCACAAGTGAATTAACAACAGGTTATGGGCCCAGGCTCAGTTTCGGGAAAACGAGTTAAGAAATAAATCAGACTACTTTGGAAGTATACGTTTATTGAAAATAAATATGTCGGGCAACACAATACGAATAGAACCCCTGAATTCCCAGAATTATGATACGTGGAAATTGCAAATTCGTGCAATTCTTATAAAGAATGACCTATGGTCGTATGTAAGTGGTACAACACCATGCCCAGAGGGTGATGCTGCCGCAAAGTGGAAGATTGCTGACCAAAAGGCCAGTGCGGACATATTATTGTCAATGGCACCATCAGAATTGGGCCTTATAACTGAGTGTGACACATCAAGGGATATATGGCTGAAATTGGAATCCACCTTCCAATCAAAGGGTCCGGCCAGGAAGGCCACACTATTGAAACGCGTTGCCTTGGCACGCATGAAGGATGGTGATAATGCCAGAGAGCACTTAAACGACTTCTTCGATGCAGTCAGCAAACTTAAAGAAATAAATGTTACCATTGGAGACGATTTACTCGCAATTTTACTTCTTTATAGTTTGCCTGACTCATTTGAAACTTTTCGCTGTGCATTGGAAACTAGAGACGAACTCCCAACACCCGAGGTGCTTAGAGTCAAAATCCTTGAAGAGGACCAATCACGCAAAGCAAAAAGCGAACGGGATGAACATAATGCAATGTATGCAAAGCCAAAAAGGGACAATGTCAACGGAAATTTTCAAAAGTCAACAAGAGGGAACCAAAATGAGAATGCAAAACCACAAACAAAAGCCCAAAAACAGGGTTGTTTCAAATGCGGAAAATTTGGGCATTTCGCAAGAAACTGCAGATCAAAACAAGGCGCAAATCATGCTGAAGAGAATGAGCGAAGAGAGAAATCATTGTTTAATTGTGTTGATATTGCTTTAAAAACATTTGACAATTCCAACGAATGGTGTCTTGACAGCGGTTGCACTTCACATATGAGTGCATTCAAAGAAGGATTTGTAGACATGAAGGAGATAAAAAAGAGCGTATGTTTGGCAAATGGTGAAATGAGCGACATATCTGGAATTGGTAATGTGAGAGTAAATGTCATTGATGATGGGCAAAGGAAGCCTTTTATAATAAGGGACGTAATGTATGTTGAAGATTTACACACAAATTTATTGTCTATTGGAAAATTAACTGACAAAGGCTATCAGGTGAATTTTGAGAAGAATGAGGCTTTCATAGTTGAAGATGGAAATGTGATTTGCAAAGCGGTACGAAAAGGCAACCTCTATTTTTTAAACACCATTGAGTCCGTAAATTCGGCAAGGGAAAAATTGAATGATATGGATATGTGGCATCAAAGACTAGGACATCTAAATGAACGGGATTTAAAATTGATGGTCAAATCAAAAAGTGCACAGGGTATCACGATAAAGCCTAGTCAACGATTATCAACTTGTAAGGTTTGCTTGAGCGAGAAACAGACCCGTAACAGCTTCAGTGGCGGAACTGAAAATCGTACCAGTGCATTATTGGAGATCGTCCATAGCGACGTCTGTGGACCCATGCGAGTTGATTCACATTCGAAATCGAGATACTTTGTCACATTCATAGACGATCATTCTAGATACTGCGAGGTGTATTTCGTTAAGCAAAAATCAGATGTGTTTGGAGCCTTCAAAAAGTTTAAGAAATCGGCAGAGTTATTGACTGGCAATAAAATAAAATATCTTCAATCCGACAACGGAACCGAGTACATAAACAAGCCATTTAATGAATTCCTAGAAGATGCAGGTATTAGAAGACGATTGACAGCTCCTCATACCCCTCAACAAAATGGCATATCGGAGCGGAAGAATCGGACATTGCTCGAAATGGCTAGATGTATGATGAGGCAAGCTGGAGTGCCACCAACATTTTGGGCGGAAGCTGTTAACACCGCCAATTACTTGCGAAATCGATGTCCCGCCAAATCGTTGAATGGGAAATTGCCAATAGAACTATGGTCAGGTAAGAAACCATCAATTAAACATCTGAGAATTTTTGGTGTCCGATCGTATGTCCTTATAAAGGACAAGTCAAATGGAAAATTGGATTCTCGCTCGGAAGAATGCATTTTGGTTGGCTACTCTGATGAAGCAAAGGCATATCGACTATGGTCGCCAAGAAAACGCCATATAATAATCAGTCGTGACGTCAGGTTTACCGATGAATTTTTTGGAGATGCTTTTGAGCCATTTACAAATGGAGATTCAAAATCACAATTCGAGATTGAGATACCTGCAAAGGAAGAAGAATCCACAGACCAACAGCAACAACAATCTATCGACAATAGTGGTATAGATGATAGTGATGCAGATATGGATGATTTCGAGGGTTTCGAAGACTGTGAATATATTAATGCTGCTTTTGCTGACGAACCACTTTCTTGTGACGAGGCGATAAATTCCACAGATGGCTCAGAATGGCTTTTGGCAATAGAAGATGAAATTTTGGCACAAATATTAAACGGTACCTGGGAGATTGCCGAACAACCACAGGATAGAAAAGTTATTGCCAACAAATTTGTATTTCGTACCAAAATCGATAAGAAAAAGGCTCGTTTAGTGGCAAAAGGGTGCTCCCAACGTCCAGGGGAGGATTTTTCGGAAACTTATTCACCAGTAGTTCGATCATCCACCATACGATTAATATCGGCAATTTCAGCTAAAAAAAGATCTGGAGATTCATCAGATGGATTTCGTAACCGCGTACTTAAACGGAAATCTCGCAGAGGACGTTTTTATGAAAATACCAGATTGTTTGGAAGAAATTTTGCAGAAATTGTCACGAAATGAAAAAGTTGGAACGAGCGCTGAGAAGAGCCGACAAGCCAAGTATATTGGCCAAAAATGGTTAAATGATATGAAGACATATAAAAATCCGGTATGTAAATTAGTTAAGGCATTATATGGTCTGCGACAATCGGGAGTAGTATGGTACCAAAAATTGAGTCAGAGACTGCAACAACTCGGACTAAAACCATCGAGACAGGATCCTTGCTTATTCATAAGCAAGAAGGCAGAAAAAATAATGTTGCTCACGGTTTATGTCGATGATTTATTAATAGCTACAAATGACAGCAAGATGCTACATCATATAAGGAAATCATTAGCTAAAACATTTGAGATGAAATATCTCGGAAAGGTTGACAGATGTTTGGGCATAGAATTCAACCAGAATTTGGAAAATGGTGAAATATCACTAGGGCAAAAGGAATATATTGAATCAGTTCTTCGACGTTTCAAAATGAAAGATTGTAAACCGGCTATGACACCTTTGGAACAACAATGTAAATTGGATAAACCTTTAAAACCAGATTTGACAACAATGCAGAAATACCCATACCAAAATTTGATCGGCGCCCTCATGTACTTGGCAATCAGCACTAGACCCGATATTGCGTTTGCCGTCAATTTTTTAAGTCAGTTCAACTCCAATTACAATAGCGAGCATTGGCAAGCTGCTAAACGGGTACTAAGATACTTAAAGGGAACGATCGACTACGGGCTAAAGTATACTAAGAGTAATATTCAATTGTATGGAGTGGTAGACGCCGACTGGGGATCGAATCTATCCGATAGACGATCTTATTCTGGATTTGCCTTCATAATGTCTTCTGGGGCTATCAGTTGGGAAGCTCGCAAGCAAAGAACGGTGGCATTATCAAGCACAGAGGCAGAGTTGCTTGCCATGACCGAGGCTACGAAAGAGGCATTGTATCTTCAACGAATTTTGGAAGAGATCGGTTTACCAGAAAATAATATTACAATTTTTAACGATAGCCAAAGCGCCCAAAAATTAATAAATAGCATTGGGTATCACTCACGTACCAAGCACATTGATATTCGGCACCAATTTTTGCAACAGACACTGAATTCGTGCATTAAGTTTGAATATAAAAGAACAGATGATATGGCAGCCGACGTACTCACGAAGGGCCTTGGTTCCAGTAAGCATCAACGACATATTCAAGAGCTGGGAGTAATTGAAGTCGCCTAGATGAAGTCCTACTTCGAGGGGAGGTGTTAGAGAATACGAAGTAGTTACCTGCATATTATCAAATAAATTACAACACTGTGTTTTGTAACATCTTTTTGTACTCATGTTTTATCTAATCTCTTTTGAAATGTCATTTATTATTATTACTTTATCCTATTGTACTAAGATTCAAATTTTACCAGTTAGTCTGGAATAAACCACAAGTGAATTAACAACATAGAATCTATCTACTAACCCTTAGTGGAAAAAATGTAATCGCTATTGCAGATATTACATCTGGTGAAGAAAAAAATCTTATAGCAACTGTCTCACGTGCCCTGGCCATAGACGATATAACCCATGTCATCAATTTCCAATTGTGATTTCAATTATTTTTGTATTTGATTTTCAGCTTATTACAAAAAATCATGAATCCAATTACCAAATTGTAGCCGCCGTGAAATTAATTTCAAATATTTTTGGATGAAGATATCTCAGAATCCATTTTTTTTCACTACATAGATGAAGGTGGGTAAAAAAACAATATGATTTTAACTTATAAATTCAATTCATTTATTATTATTAAAATATTTTAAAAATTTTTAATTTTGTTAAAATATATAATTGGTTTTAATCTGGAATGAAAAAACTCCAGATGTTTTTATTTGAGTTTTATTTAACCTTAACCTTTTGTCAAAAAATTGGAAGACAAAATCTTTAAGTCAACAAACTATTAAAAATGTAATAATCAATCAATTTTTTAATCAAATTTAAAACACAGTCAATTAAATTTTTAATTGAATCAATTAAAAAAATTAATTGAAATTTTCTTATGAAATCAATTAATTATATAATCAAGTATTTTTTTATGTCCAATTTAAAAAAGTATATAAATTAAATTAAAAAAGTAACATAAAGAAATTTTGTTTAGTTTTAATTCATAAACTCGAATGGAAGGAGATTCTCTTTACATTTGTTTATACAAATCTAAAACTTTCATTTTAAGGTCTGTACTATGTTCGGTTTTCCCGTTGAAATTTTCGTGGTTACTTCATTAAAATAGTTTAATTTGAAGAAGATAATTAAATTTAATTGATGCGCATTTTATTTTTTATCGAGATTTCGTCAAGCTTTAGCAGAATTATGTTTGTTTTCATTTACAATTTTGATTATTTTAGAAAAAGTAATCGAGAAAATAAAATGATTTCCAACTCGAACATAGTACCCACCTTTAACAGCAAAAATGTTACTACATACATATTTTAATAAAAAATCACCTTTAACGTTACTAATGAATATGTAATAGATTTTTATGGAATCAATAAAAATGTTTGTGCTAATTCATAGGTCGTTTGGAAGATTTTCCATGTTATTTATTACCACTACGACCGCCATAACTAACGCCTACTCTACCACATTGAGTTCGATTATGTGCTTCTTCAGCACAGCGTTCTTTGGTTTTAGCAAAAGGTTCAGCCATGGTCGGGAGTCAGATGGTATATCCTGACCAGCTTCTTCAGGTATAGGAATTAATTCCGATGCTATGCCCCAATCGGATCGAGTTCTATAACTAAATATAGCACTGTTACTGTATTCTTCGATATTTCGGAACTGGAAATTGATGACATGGGTTACATCTTCTATGACCAGGTCACATGAGGCGATATCAGTTGCTATAAGATTGTTTACTTCACCAGAGATAATATCTGCAATAGCGAAATAGAATTTTTCATTCTTTTCAACAATTTCGATTGTTTGCTCGACCAAATCCAATGATACATCACGCACCGGTATGGGATTGTTCAAATAACCGTCGGTAAAATGTCGGACTCCTAGCACTTGTCATTACGGGTTATTTATCGGGCCGTATATCCAATTATATCTTCCGAATCTGAGGGTCAAAACCCATATCTAAAATACGATGAGCTTCATCTAAAAATGGATAAGTAATAGTGGCTGTGTCAATAACATTCGCTTGTACAATTTAAACGATCAGGAGTGCAGATAATAATTTCCATACTACCTCCAACACATCCAATTTGTTCACGGCGATTGCCTTCTCCATAAATCATATTCCTGAATGAATTCTGTTGTTCCCTTCTTTCTCAATTTGCATGCCAATTCACGTATTGGCGCCAAAACGCTATGGCTGTGGAATATTTTGATGTAAAGGGTGATTTGTTAAGAGCTTGATAACTTTTTTTAAAAAAAAAACGCATAAAATTTGCAAAATCTCATCGGTTCTTTATTTGAAACGTTAGATTGGTCCATGACATTTACTTTTTGAAGATAATTTCATTTAAATGTTGACCGCGGCTGCGTCTTAGGTGGTCCATTCGGAAAGTCCAATTTTGGGCAACTTTTTCGAGCATTTCGGCCGGAATAGCCCGAATTTCTTCGGAAATGTTGTCTTCCAAAGCTGGAATAGTTGCTGGCTTATTTCTGTAGACTTTAGACTTGACGTAGCCCCACAAAAAATAGTCTAAAGGCGTCAAATCGCATGATCTTGGTGGCCAACTTACCGGTCCATTTCTTGAGATGAATTGTTCTCCGAAGTTTTCCCTCAAAATGGCCATAGAATCGCGAGCTGTGTGGCATGTAGCGCCATCTTGTTGAAACCACATGTCAACCAAGTTCAGTTCTTCCATTTTTGGCAACAAAAAGTTTGTTAGCATCGAACGATAGCCATCGCCATTCACCGTAACGTTGCGTCCAACAGCATCTTTGAAAAAATACGGTCCAATGATTCCACCAGCGTACAAACCACACCAAACAGTGCATTTTTCGGGATGCATGGGCAGTTCTTGAACGGCTTCTGGTTGCTCTTCACTCCAAATGCGGCAATTTTCCTTATTTACGTAGCCATTCAACCAGAAATGAGCCTCATTGCTGAACAAAATTTGTCGATAAAAAAGCGGATTTTCTGCCAACTTTTCTAGGGCCCATTCACTGAAAATTCGACGTTGTGGCAGATCGTTCGGCTTCAGTTCTTGCACGAGCTGTATTTTATACTGTTTTACACCAAGATTTTCGCGTAAAATCTTCCATGAGGTCGAATAACACAAACCCAATTGCTGCGAACGGCGACGAATCGACATTTCACGGTCTTCAGCAACACTCTCAGAAACAGACGCAATATTCTCTTCTGTACGCACTGTACGCATTCGTGTGGTTGGTTTAATGTCCAATAAAGTAAAATGAGTGCGAAACTTGGTCACAATCGCATTAATTGTTTGCTCACTTGGTCGATTATGAAGACCATAAATCGGACGTAAAGCGCGAAACACATTTCGTATTGAAATTAGTAAAACTACGAGACCGAAAATCGTTGTGTTCAATTCGAATTTTTATTTTTGATAAGTAAAAATTTGTCTGTATATGAAAACAAAATTAAAATTCAAATCAAAGAAATAATGATGTAAATTAAATAAGTGAATGTAAAGTAGTTTCAACAAAGTGCTTGTTCAACACTCCTCCTCATTCGCTTTTAAGTTACATTTTTTTGCAAAGATCTGCATGTTTAGATGGATTTAAAGGTTTTGTTAAAATGTCTGCAATCATTTCATCCGTAGGACAATAACTGCACGAAATAATTTCTTTCTTGATGAGGTCCTTTACAAGTTTGTACTTGGTGTCCATATGCTTTGTTTTAAAGGAAAATTTGTCATCATTAGCTAAACGTAAACAGCTTTGGTTATCATTCAAAATTGGTGTGGGTTCATTTTGTAATTGCTCAAAATCTTCCAATATTTGCCTTATCCATTTTGCTTCCTTAGCTGCTTCGGAAAGCGAGATATATTCCGCTTCACAAGTTGAAGATGCCACTAAGGTTTGCTTTTGACATGTCCATCCAATTGTACCACCATTAAAAAAAATATTCTGCCACTATTAGATTTTCGATCTAAGCGGTCTTCAGCCCAGTTTGCATCTGCATACCCAAGAAGTCCGTGGTCCTTTTCTTTATCGCTCAGTTGAAGCTTCATTGATGAAGTAGTTTTTAAGTATTTCAGGACTCGTTTACATTGAGTCCAATCTTCTAATGTAGGTTGAGAAACCTTTTGGGCCAAAATACTTACTGCAGCTGATACATCGGGTCTTGTATTTACAGAAATGTATAGCAGGTGACCTATTAGTTTTCTATATTTAGAATTCGTCTCTAAGAGCATAGAGTTTTCTCCTCCTTTTCCGTAGCCTGTATCCATTGGACTTTTTACTGGTTTGCAGTTACTTAAACCATATTCTTCCGCAATCCTTTCTATATAATTCTTTTGTCCGAGTTGAAAATTTCCACTTTTATCCCTATAAATCTCAATTCCAAGATAGTGTTTTATATCACCCATATTAGTGATAGCAAACTGTTTCTGCAAAAATGACGTTATATGTTCTGTTTGTTGAACACTTTTACAAGCAATTATAATGTCGTCCACATATACAAGTATGAAACAAACATTTCCTTTTATTTCTCCAGAGTATAAACATAAATCATTCTTACTCTGTTTAAGGCCTAGTTGTTGAAGTACCTCGTGTAAAACGGAGTTCCACATCCTAGCGGCTTGTTTCAAACCATAAATACTTTTCTTTAATAAACACACCAAATTATCATTTTCATGTTCAAATCCAGGTGGTTGTTGCATGTATATAGTTTCCGATAACGTACCGTTTAGAAATGCTGTTTTAACATCGAGGTGATTAAAAATAAAATTATTTTTTTCCGGCAATAGACAGCAAAATTCTGAATGAAATATGAGTAGCAACTGGTGCAAATACCTCGTCGTAGTCAATGCCATACTTCTGCGAGAATCCCTGAGCTACTAGTCGGGCTTTGAAACGACATATATCACCATCCTCATTTCGTTTCAATTTGAAAACCCATTTGCTTCCAATAGCAGTTCGTCCTTCTGGGAGTGTTGTAAGTTCCCATGTTTTATTGTGATTCATTGACTCTATTTCTTCTTGCATTGCCTGTAACCATAGTAATTTTTCATCACTTTTCATAGCTTCTTTATACGTTTTCGGTTCTTTGATTTCGTTCGCTGACCATACTTCGTCGATCAATCTTCTTGCTGCTACGCCTTTGTTGCTTCTTGAAGATATCCTTGTACCAATTTTATTACATGATGTATTGCCTGATACGTCTTGTGTCACGGAATCTCTTGATTTATTGATTGCACTCTGGTGCGAAATATTTGAGTCTAATTTCTCCTCCTCAATCAATAATTCGTTATGTGACTTCTTTTTATTAGATAGTATCGTTAGTGAAACTTCACTCATGTCGTTACTTCTAAAATCGGTAAAGATTACATCACGGCTTACAGTTACTTTTAGAGTCAACGGATTGTAACATCGAAATGCCTTTGATTTATCATCATAACCGATGAATATCATTTTTGTAGCTTTCTCGTCAAACTTTCGCCTTTTCTCCGCTGGAATTTGTACAAAACATTTCGACCCAAAAATATGAAAATTTTCTAGATTTGGTTTCGTATTATACCATAGTTCAAACGGCGTTAACTTTTTGGTTCTGGTAAAGACACGATTTTGTATGTAATTTGCTGTAGAAACCGCTTCTCCCCAAAATGTATTTGGTAGATTTGCATCGATTAATAAGCACCTGGCCATTTCTATCAGTGTTCTGTTTTTACGTTCAGCTTTACCATTTTGTTGAGGAGAATAAGGAGCTGTTAGCTGATGTTCTATACCTTCTGATTCTAAGAAATTAGAAAAATGTTTGCCAACATACTCGCCTCCTCTGTCTGAACGAATTTTCTTTGGTATACGGCCAAAACTTGTGCGACACCACGTTACAAAATCTTTAAATGTTTGCTCAACTTCCGATTTTCGAGATATCAACCTTATTATAGTGAATCCTGAGTAATCATCAATGAATGTTACTAAATACCGCTTTCCCGATGGCGTTGCCGTTTGCATTGGTCCACAGACATCACTGTGAATCAAATCTAATGGCGCTGATGATTTTGTAAATGATTCTTTGGGAAAAGATAGCCGTGTCATTTTTCCTTTCACACATGTTTCACAAATTTCCTTGATGCCACATTCAACTACTTTGAAATTATCCGCTAATTTGCCTTTGAACATGCTTCGAATCGCCTCAGGATCACGATGCCCAAGTTTTCGATGCCATTGATGTATACAATTTTCATTGTGCTGTCGTATTAAATTTACACCATCAGGATGACGCAAAAAATACATTTCGCCATCTATATCAGCCAAACCAATATTCGTCATTCCTTTATTTATATAACATTTATTTTTCTTAAAAGAAATATCGTACCCATCTTTAGTAAGTTGTCTTATCGACAAAACATTTCCAACAAGGGAAGGAGCAAAAAGGACTTCCTTTGCATGTAATATATGTTCAGTACCAAATTCATTTATAACCGTTATCTCACCTGATCCTATTCCTTCAATTGCCACATGGTCACCATTTGCCAATTCGATAGAACTTTTGTAATTTTTATCAAACTTTTTGAAAAAATTAATTTCACTTACAGCATGTCTAGATGCCCCGGAATCCACCAACCAATAAAATTTTTTATTTTTACCAAAATTAAAAAGAAAATCCTTCGGGGAATTCTCTGAAATTTCCTTTTCTTCCACAGAATTAATTTTGTTGGTTTTCATAGCATTGGGTTGTTTATTTTTCCAGCTGATATACTTTTTGCAATTCTTCTTTTGATGTCCTGATTTCTTGCAGAAATAGCACACAATATTGGAGTTTGCAACTGCTTTAAGAATCACATCATTTCCACATTGCGTTGAATGTACCCGCCTTTCATATTCTGCAATAACTTTTTGTTGTACCAAAGCGAAGGTTACCTCATCTTCCTTACGAGATTCAAGCGATGTTATAAGAGTATCATATTCCTCAGGTTAGCTGCTCAATAGCATTGCCGCACTCCACTTATCGGATAAACTTTCCTCGCCAATGTCTCTTAATTTAGTAAAAAGATCATTCATCTTGTTTATGTGTGCCACTGCATCGTTTCCCTCTTCAAGTTTAAGACTACATATAGATCTCATTAAAAATACCTTATTTGCAAGCGTGTTTCTTTCATGGTATTCTTTAAGGGCGTTCCATGTATCCTTGGCTGTCTTCATATTCCTTATGTGTCCAAGTTGATCATCCATAACAAGCAAACCTATTGTTCCTCTTGCTTCATCGTCTTTTGCATCCCATTCGTCAATCTGAGCTTGATTAATGATTTCGCTGGATTGATTGCGTCTGACTATAGGACGAGATCCTTCTATAACCGTTTTCCACAAATTGTTCTTACGCAGGAGAAGTTCCATCTTAAATTTCCAATTTGCGTAGTTATGATTATTAAGTTTAGCAAATTTTGGTTTCGCATCCGCCATCTTTATTTTCCGTTTTCAAAGAAAAAACCAAAACGTATCCTTTTTTTATTTTAGTCTCTTTAATCCTTTATTGTATTCTTGATTCGTAGAATTTTCTCAAAAGGCCCATAACCTATTGAAATTAGTAAAACTACGAGACCGAAAATCGTTGTGTTCAATTCGAATTTTTATTTTTGATAAGTAAAAATTTGTCTGTATATGAAAACAAAATTAAAATTCAAATCAAAGAAATAATGATGTAAATTAAATAAGTGAATGTAAAGTAGTTTCAACAAAGTGCTTGTTCAACATTTCGAACCGAACACTGATTTTGGTAATAAAATTCAATGATTTGCAAGCGTTGCTCGTTAGTAAGTCTATTCATGATGAAATGTCAAAGCATACTGAGCATCTTTCTCTTTGACACCATGTCTGAAACAGTGTTGCCAGGTAATTTTTGATTCTTCCCCCCAAAACTTAAGAAAAAACCCCTAAATTGGTCTAGAGTTTTTTCAAAAACCCCCAAAATTTTTAAGTATGTAAATAGTACAAAAAAAGACCCAAAATTTCGTTAAAAAATATATATACTGAAAGAAGATTTTTTCTGAGGAACACAATTTTTTTATGCTAAAAAAATTCTTTTGAAGTAAGTAAAAGTTATTAGATAAAATCATTACACCACTTGTCAGAAACCGAACACCAAAAAGTTTTTCAGCGCTGGATTATCCCACCTCAGTAATACTGGTGACATTTCTGAGGGTTTCAAAGCTTCTCTAAGTGATTGCACTGCAATGTGCATATAAAAAGGAGGTACCTTTACATTGAGCTTAACATGGAATCGGGCAATGATAAGAGAGAAGTTCACCAATGTGGTATCACAACGGACTGAATAGTCTATGTGAGCCTTATACGTCAGACTGCCACCTAACCTAACCAAACCTTGTTTTTAATTGTATCAAATATTAAAAATGTTCCTTCAACAGATGCGTTTAAAAAAGAATTGCATATTTGCTTGTATTTAGGACATGGGTTGACTTCCCTTATTTTTTTTTCTCAAAATTCATGCCAGAATTGTTCCAAATTTTGTTGAGAATTGCTCCACTTTATAAGATCTAAGATATTTTGTTTACCCCCAAAAATCCCCCCAAATAAATGTTACCCCTAAAAATCCCCCTAAACGTGTAAAAAAACCCTAAATTTGGGGGGGAAACCCCCACCCTGGCAACACTGGTCTGAAATTCCACGTGATCTGTCAAATACTAATGCATGAAAATCCTAACCTCAAAAGAATCACCCTTTACAACATAGCGAACAATAAAAACACTAATATGTTTACCATTTCTGTTTGTGCTGTACCGTGAGATCTTCATTTTTAATAAAATAATAAATAAAATTATTTTATTATTCTAAATTATGAACGACAACAAACCAATCCACCGGAGTTGCCACAACTTTCGAATTTCATTGTTACCGCGTTTTCTTCATGAATGCATTTTTATTGAAAATAATTGAACCTTCACATTAAGAAACATTCTCAATGTGATCTAAAGGTGTCAAAAATGGAAACCGGGATATCTTCGTCCAAAAACACTCTTGGAGCACATGGCGTACATCAAAATGTAGGTAATGACTTCCACTTTGATGTGCCGTAAGCAGAATTTTGAACGGAGTCCGTTTCTGACTTCTATGGTAGAATCTATGTTCTGCCCCCCCCCAGTGGAAAACTTAGAATCAGGGATATCTTCGTTAAAAAACACTGTTGGAACACATGACATACATCAAAATGTAGCTAATGACCTCCACTTTGATGTCCCATTAGCGGAATTTTGAACGAAGTCCGTTCCTGCCTTCCATGGTAGAATCTATGTTCTGCCCCCCAGTGGAAAACTTGGAATCAGGGATATCTTCGTTCAAAAACACTGTTGGAACACATGACATACATCAAAATGTGGGTAATGACCTCCACTTTGATATCCCATTAGCGGAATTTTGAACGAAGTCCGTTCCTGCCTTCCATGGTAGAATCTATGTTCTGCCCCCCAGTGGAAAACTTGGAATCAGGGATATCTTCGTTCAAAAACACTGTTGGAACTCATGACATACATCAAAATGTAGGTAATGACCTCCACTTTGATGTCCCATTAGCGAAATTTTGAACGAAGTGCGTTCCTGGCTTCCATGGTAAAATTTATGTTCTACCCGGGCAGTGGAAAACTTGGAATCAGAGATATCTTCGTTCAAAAACACTGTTGGAACACATGACATACATCAAAATGTGGGTAATGACCTCCACTTTGATGTCCCATTAGCGGAATTTTGAACGAAGTCCGTTCTTGGCTTCCATGGTAGAATCTATGTTCTGCCCCCAGTGGAAAACTTGGAATCAGGGATATCTTCGTCCAAAAACACTGTTGGAACTCATGGCATACATCAAAATGTAGGTATTGACCTCCACTTTGATGACCCATTAGCGGAATTTTGAACGATGTTCGTTCCTGGCTTCCATGGTAGAATCTATATTCTGCCCCCACCCCCAGTGGAAAACTTGGAATCAGGGATATCTTCGTTAAAAAACACTGTTGGAACACATGACATACATCAAAATGTAGGTAATGACCTCTACTTTCATGTACCATTAGCGGAATTTTGAACGAAGGCCGTTCCTGCCTTCCATGATAAAATTTATGTTCTGCCCCCAGTGGAAAACTTGGAATCAGGGATATCTTCGTTCAAAAACACTGTTGGAACTCATGACATACATCAAAATGTAGGTAAGGACCTCCACTTGACCTCCAGTGGAAAACTTGGAATCAGGGATAGCCTCGTTCAAAAACACTGTTGGAGCACATGGCGTACATCAAAATGTAGGTAATGACTTCCACTTTGATGTCCCATAACCATAATTTTGAACGAAGATCCTTCCTAGCTTCCATGATAGAATCTATCTACTAACCCTTAGTGGAAAAAATGTAATCGCTATTGCAGATATTACATCTGGTGAAGAAAAAAATCTTATAGCAACTGTCTCACGTGCCCTGGCCATAGACGATATAACCCATGTCATCAATTTCCAATTGTGATTTCAATTATTTTTGTATTTGATTTTCAGCTTATTACAAAAAATCATGAATCCAATTACCAAATTGTAGCCGCCGTGAAATTAATTTCAAATATTTTTGGATGAAGATATCTCAGAATGCATTTTTTTTCACTACATAGATGAAGGTGGGTAAAAAACCAATATGATTTTAACTTATAAATTCAATTCATTTATTATTATTAAAATATTTTAAAAATTTTTAATTTTGTTAAAATATATATTTGGTTTTAATCTGGAATGAAAAAACTCCAGATGTTTTTATTTGAGTTTTATTTAACCTTAACCTTTTGTCAAAAAATTGGAAGACAAAATCTTTAAGTCAACAAACTATTAAAAATGTAATAATCAATCAATTTTTTAATCAAATTTAAAACACAGTCAATTAAATTTTTAATTGAATCAATTAAAAAAATTAATTGAAATTTTCTTATGAAATCAATTAATTATATAATCAAGTATTTGTTTATGTCCAATTTAAAAAAGTATATAAATTAAATTAAAAAAGTAACTGTGACAACCTGCTGCACAAGGATTTTGAATTTGGCGTAACGGCCAAATTCTTGTCCAATGCTAAGCGGATCCGGTACGGTGGTCAAGGCTGCGGCTTAGCTCGCCGGATGGGGTGGTTCTTTCCGCTTTACCAGTTGCACATTTAAATTTATTTATTAGTACCGGTTGTTTCGTATGACCAGAGCTGGGAGTGACAAAAAGCTCTAAACAGTAATTATGTTTATACAGCTCTGGTATTTTTCTTGTATATTCTCAATGAGAGAAAATACTAATATGCATGTATTTGTGTTGCTCACTCTCCAGATGGTACAGAGATGGGACGTTTCATATTACAGATTTTGGGCTATAGTTGATTGTTTGAGACATTTTGTCTCAAAGGCTTGCTTGTCTACCTTGTTTAAATTTGACTTTATCTACATCGTTTTGTGGGAGAGTGTAGATGTTGTTTCTCTCCATGGCCGCCCGCCCCATATGACATGTTTTATCATCCATGGTATTTTTACTGCCATGTTTAAAAATACCCCAAAATTTGAAATTGCCTTTACATTATTCGACCGTTACTTTTTCAGCCTATTTGAACAAATCTAACACATATTAATTCTTTTTAAACAAGAAATCACATTATTTATTAATAGTTTAAGTTTCTTTCCATATATATATATAATTCTAATTGTTAATATTTTAACAATTTTAATTTAAAACAAAAATAAATGTCTAACAATAAAGTAGATATATTTTCGCAATGGTTATTTAGTGTTTATGCACGCTTTTTAGTTCAATTTCATAAATAAATCATCAAAAAATTGTAAACAAATTTATCTAAATATTTTTTTTTTTAATTATTATAAATTTTAACAATGGTTCAAAAAATATTAAAATTCATTGACAATATTAGTCAATAAGAATGAATATTTTTGGTTAGTGATATGATTGTTGGTAATATATATTTTTTTTATTTAATTTTGGAAATTTTAATTTAAATCAAAATATATACGGATATGTGGAAATATAATTCATTTTAATTTTACAGTTTTCTTTCTAAATATATTGAATTTTATAGACAAATAAATTGTCAATAAATTGGAATATATTTAAGAATTTAAATAAATTATATATTTTTTTGATGATATGATATATGAAATAAGACAATATAAACTAAATTTTTAAATGTTATATTTTTCTAATATTTCTGTTATATTATTTTATATAACGTTTTATTATATTATATTATATTTAAATTAAAGTTACATTTTTTTGTATATGATTATTTGTATTTAGTTTTTTTATGGCTCTTTTTTTTATTTCATGGGAGCAAGATTTTCTAAAGAAATCACAAAAGTAATGAAGAAAAAAAATATAAAATTAATTATGTTGAATTCTAAATATTGAAAATTATTGGCATACGCTGTCAATAAAAATGAATACTTTATACGCAAAAGGAAAGTAAACAATACAAATTAAACAAAAGCTTTAAAAAAATTTGTTTAAAGATTTTATCCTATATTTTTAAATATTACTTTTTGGTGATTTGTGCAGTGATATTTTTGAATATATATTTTAATGTTTAAGTTTTGTTCAAGGAACCAAAAATATTGAATTTTATTGACAAAAAAAGTAATCAATAAGATTGAACATTTTTAGTATTTTTATAAAATAAGTATTGATAATATCTCTGATTATACATTTACATTTAACAATTATAATAATAGTATAGTACAATATATATACAATAACAATATTTTTACTTCGATTTTTTTTTATGTTGGTGTTCTAATATCATTCATTATATAATTTTTCTTTTGTTCATAAACGATTTAGTTTTTTTTTACAGTGTATGTAGAATATATGAGTCTTTTTTAGTTTTAATTTTAATTTTTCTTTTTGTTTTTTTTTGCATGTATTTGAATATTTGTTTGTTACGTTACATATTATTTTTATTCTATCTTCGAATTTGTGCTCTTTTTCTGTTCATATAATGTTCTCTTCGTTTTTAGAGTGTAGTTAGTAATTATTTCTGTGATTTTGAGGTTAGCGTAATTATTTTTTTTTTTTATAAGGGGTGAGGATACACGTTAGTTACACACACAAAGACGTTGTTTTAAATATCATTACTTTTTTTTTTTTAATTACTGGTTTACCTTGATATTTTCTCTTTGCTGTGTATTGGCAACCACAACTTTTATAGCAGTGTTTACCCTGTTCAACAACCAGTTTGCCAAACTCACCACGTGGATTGGGTTTCAGGGCATAAAAATATAGATTGCCCTCATGTGTTTGTGATGCATATGACCCAGATTTAGATGGCTCTCAGGTATATTAGCCAAAAGTAGTCCAGAGGAATAGAGATGGCACTCTCGGCTCACGTGTATTCCTCTCCCTATCAAAAATTGGGTTTTGAACACTTTATTTAAATCCGCTGAATTAATATTTATACAATCAAGTGTCATTGAAATATACATCTCCATTTGTGATAAAATGTACAATATATTTATTCCCTTTATCTATTTAGCTTTTAACTATTTATTCATTTTAACTTTTACTTATTATTTTTTTATCAAATTATTTTCCCAAAACGATATGTAGATATATATTTCAATATTCCCTATATATATATATATTATCACACGTGTTTTTCCATTTATTCTTTCTTACCCTTATCTAATTTCTCCAAATATTTATATCCTTTGCGCACACATACGAATCATTACACAACTTTTCTTAATTTTAATCTTCAATAATTTTATTCAAAAGTTTAATAGTTCGACTTATTATTTATTAATTATTGGTGTGCACGCTTACGCTTTTAGAAAATGAAAGAGATCCTCTCTTGAAAAGCATAAAGCTTGAACCCAACTCAACTTCTACGCCGCTCACACTAACGCCGTTCACATTAATGCCCCATGAATAATCGATCGTGCAAATCGATTTTCTTTCTTATCGGTGACCAATTTTAAGTCCTGGGAGCATTATAAATCACATTTAAAGAAAAATATCAACAAAATCCTTTACGAATGAAAATTCAATGTGTGAATGATATATATAATGTAGGTGGCGATACTACCAATGTTATACCTCTTTGAAGTAGACATGCTTTCAGTGTGAATGACCAATATAAAAAAAATAAAGAAGCAGAAAAGCAAAACAAAATTTTTTTACGGAGGCAAACTCAATCTATTTTCTATTTCAAACGTTCATCACAAAGCCAACTATTTTTATGCAGCCAGTGGAATAAAAATAGTTGGGAATAAAATAACCATGAAATTATACTGAAAGTAGCAATAAGAATAATACAGTATATGAAATAATATCTGAATTGTTTGTTTGCCATTGTATCGTTGTGGTATTCTGTCTATGGTGTTGTTTTGTTCTCCCTTTTTTCTTTGCATCAATGAATAAACAAACGAAATGGTAAGTTAGAAAATGTCCATAAAAATTGTCAAATAATATAATTCATACTCCTTTCAGGTATCATCGCATCCAAGAAAGCAAAAATAACACAAAAACGGGTACACAAATATATGTTGACGATGTCCCTTTGTATGGAAATACATTGCATTGCAAAATATTTGCTATATGAGTGTATAATGGCTGGACACTTCATGTGTGACGTCTTTCTCGTACCTGTGGTAATATTCACGGGTCATAAATGTTCCTGTTGTGCATGCCAAGAACTTCGTGGCCAAAAATCAATTGTCCCTATCATGTACAAGCGATATGAATTGTGGCAATTGTAGGCATGCAGTTTGTTACCTGTGTGTTCGATGTGGACAGTTTGAATACAATTCCTGAGAAAGGCTGTTTGGCAAAGATAAGTATACATTTGTTTGTGAATTGTGATTACATATTACTAATTCTCTTATTTCCTTTTTACAGGTATATTTCCCATACAATTTCTAATATTCTCTTATTTTTCCTTTCCTAGATTCCAATTCCAGTTCACAAAGAAAATTGTCATCGGTGACTGTCGGTAACATTCAAAAATATTATAATATTATAATATATGATTTCTATTGCAACAAAATGCAGCCAGAGACAAAATTTTCAACCCTAAAAATAATGATCTGTTTTGTGGTGAATGTCTGATGTTTGTGCATTACAACCTTCATATCACATCATTACCTGTCGCAACTATGAGCAATGTGGTGTCATTGGCATGTCTAACGAGAACAAAGTGGAAAAGGACGCGTTTCCTGCCTGTTACACAGCGATTGGAAATGTTTGGCAAAAAAAATTTTATGTGGCAGCACACCTGAAAAATTTTCTAACGAGAACTGTTTACGATATTGGTCCTGTATATATGTTATGACAAATATGAAATGTAAAAAAGATAAGTATTCTTCTGAGATTGTTTCTTTCGGCAATATCCTAATTCATTTTTCTCTTTTTCTTTCCAGGTACATTTATATCATAAAAATCTAATATATTTCTTTTCCTTTTTATAGGGGAAAAGGTGTGCGAGTGAATATATGACAAAATGGTTTTATTTAATTCATCATCAACACTGTCATCAAATGAAGGAGTTATAATTTATTAGGTGAGAGTATATTATTTGTAAAAATAAGGTATTGTAGGCATATACAAGTAGTGTATAGTAATGTTAGGACTTTTCATTGTTTAAGATGTTGTGCGTGTATAATTCCTATTAGTTTCCCATTTAGATTTTCGATTTCGTATTGGCAGTTTCCTATCGATTTTCTAATTCGACATTTGAGCCATGGTTTGCATAATTTCGCATTTATGCCTTTCGCGAAATTGCTCTGAACAAAATTCTTCCTAAAGACTTCTTGTCCAGGCTTAAATTGTACATATCTCGATCTCTTATTATAAGTCTTTTCATTTCGTTCATAAGCCTGGTGTAGTTTGGTTCTAATTTTATCAGAAATCAATTGCATTTGGTCTGCCTTTGGCAAAATCTGTGTTTCACCATCTGAAAGTGCACCTAATTTTCTCAAAATTCCATATGCGTCAGCATGAGTTATCATATTATAACCTGTGAGTGCAAAATAAGGTGTCACACCTGTTGATGAATGAACTGTTGATCGTAGCGAACATTCTATGCGTGATAAATTTTCATCCCAACGATTTTGATCAGTATGTAGGTAGCTTCTTATGCAACTCAAAATACTTTGGTTCACCCTTTCACTGGCGTTTGACTGTGGTGAGTGAATGGGTGTTTTCATATGTCGAATACCAAAAACGTTTAACATATTTTGAAATGCCTCCGAAGTAAATTGTTTGCCGTTATCAGAGTGTATTATTTCGGGAACACCAAATTTATAAAAAATTTCTTCTATAAGAAATTTGTTCACATATTTTACTGTGGCCTTCGACATAGCCTTTAATAAGACAAACTTTGTCTTATGATCTAGGACGATAAAAATGAATATGTTTCCTGATCGTGAACGCGGATATGGGCCTAGAAAATCTATATAGAGTTTCTGAAACGGTCTGAATGTAATTGTCTCTTTACCCATAGGAGGTCTTAGGGTTTGTTTAGGGTGTTTTATCTCTTTGCATACATCACACTTTTTTATGAATTCCCTAATCTGTTTCACCATAGTTGGCCAATAGAAATATTGTCGAATATTGTGAAGAGTTTTCACAATGCCACCATGCGAAGTATTTACCTCATGCGACCTGCCTATCACTTCATGTGTTAACTTTTCAGGCAACCATATTTTCCAACAGTCCTCTTCATTATCGATTTCCTCTCGGTTAAATTTTACTCTCTTATAAACAATACCTTCTCTCACTTTCAAATCAGGTAGACGAGTCCTGTTTTGTTCAACAGTGTCGATTAACTTTAAATATGACTCATCCCGGAATTCACTAGAGTCGAAATCGATTATACCTGTTTGTTCATATTCGAGTCCCTCCATGTCTAGTCGTGACAACATGTCAGGTACAATATTTTTCGAACCTTTCCTGTGTTCGATTGTGAATTTGTATCCTTGTAACTTCAAACTCCAACGAGCCAGACGTCCATTCAGGTCACTCTGTCTCATGAGCCACTGTAAACTGGAGTGGTCCGTGATTACAGTGAACTCCATGAGTTCGACATATTGTCTAAACCGTTCTATCGCCAAGATTACAGCAAGACACTCTTTCTCAGTGGTAGAATAGTTTCGTTGGGCCGAATTCAATTTCTTAGAAAAATATTCAATGGGATGTTCGCCATCGTCACTATCTTTTTGAAAAAGAACAGCTCCAACGCCCACATTCGACGCATCACATTGAATGTAAAAGGGCTTGCTGAAATCAGGGCTGATTAGAACTGGACTAGAAACCAATCGAAGTTTTAGTTGCTCAAATGCATCAAGAGCCTCGGGTGTTAAATTGAACTTAGGCGATTTCTTTAAGGTATCGGTTAGTGGAGCGGTAAGGGTAGAAAACTCGTGAATGAATCTACGATACCATCCTACTGTCCCTAAAAATTTCCTTACATCTTTCGCACATTTAGGTGGCTTTATATTGACGATTGCCTCAACCTTGCTAGAATCTGTTTTCAATTTGCCCCCTCCTACTATATAACCTAGGTAACGCAATTCTTTATGGCAAAATTTTGATTTTTCCATATTTATTGTGAGTCCTGCTGCCGATAATTTTTGTCCCACTGTCCTTAACATATCCATATGCGTTTCGAAATTGGAAGACACGACAAGTAGATCGTCAAGGTATACAAAAACTCGGTCTTTCAACTCTGAAGGAATCACTTTATCCATCAGGCGGCACATCCGTTGAGCAGCATTGCACAGTCCAAAAGGCATCACCTTAAATTGATAGTGTGGACGGCCTTGTACTGTGAATGCTGTCAACGGACGGCTCGATTCCTCCAGAGGAATTTGCCAAAAAGCATCCTTTAGATCTATTGACGATATAAAATGTGTATCTCCCAATCTCGATAATAATCCGTCAATGTTAGGTAGCGGATAAGCATCCTTGCGAGTAACCTTGTTTAGCTCTCGGGCATCCAGGCAAAGACGATTTTTGCCTGGTTTTACCACAAGAGTAACACGGTTATTCCACTCTGCCTTTTCTGCTACTTCAATGACGTTAAGTTCTAACATACGGTCAAGTTCAGTGTACATTAATTTTTGGACAGCAGGGCTCACTGGGAAGTATCTCATTTTCCTAGGTGTCGCATTACCTACGTCAATAGTGTGTTGCTCTAGATGTGTTCGACCTAAACCATATTCACTATAACAACGAAAAGTGCGTTTTACCTGTTCTAATAAAATATTTTGTTCATTTGTCAGTATATGTACTTTAGGTTCTTCAACATGTTTGAAATCAATTTCGTTAATCTCATTTTCAAAACAAATTTTCAAGCCCAACTTTTTCCAAAAATCATATCCTAATATGAGTTCTTGTTTTAAAGTTGGCACTAAATAAAAAAGCATCTCATGTGATTTATCTCCACATTCAACTTCCAATAGCACTTTGCCAATAATTGTTTGCCTTTTTCCATCAGCTGTCCTAAGGCTAGATTTAAAATCCATAACTGTTGCTTGTAATTTTTCTACATTTTCCAAACATGAACTACCTAGGCAGCTAATGGACGCGCCACTGTCCATCAAACCCGTAAATTCATGTCCATTTAATTTGACATTCATATACGGTCGAATATCATTGTCCATATTCAAACAGGCAGATTCAATTTCCCTACGTTCACGTCTCCTTCTCTCATATCCTTTTCGGGCCTTTAAAATCTTTTTGCTAATAGGAGGTAAAAAATCATGAAAAATCCTTGAACGTATCTGCTCATAATTCCTTAAGCGTTGTTCGTATGGAATTATAGTTTTAAGATTTCTCGTAGCTCGAGTGCAGGTAAATGTAGAGGATTTATTTTGAATATTTCCTGTAGAATTTATTTCATGATCATCATCTTGTGTAGAAGCGAGTCTGGTTGAATAATTATAATTCTCTCTATCATTTACTGAGCTGTCGCCTTTTCTGAACATGTGTGCCCAGTTCTCATCATGTTCCTCTGCTGGTTTCCCGAGCAACGAGGACATTTCGGTGAGGTTACGCCGTCGAACCCACATTTCAAACAAAATATGGCTCTCTGTTCAACCGGACAGTCTATAAATGTATGACCAGGTTGTTTACAATTCCAGCAACTCAGTTGCTTGGTAGTGTGTTTGATTTCCTCCATATCATATGTCTCCTCTTCAGGTAAGCCATCTGCAAACATTTCGTTCACCCTTCTGAAATGTTGATTCTGTCTTGATTGTCCAAAACATGACCGCTTTGCGATTGTCCTTTCGGCTCTCTTACATTCATATATCAATTCATCTATTGTTTGAATGTTTTTAGGGTAGATCAGTTGAATGAGACCATCTTTTAGATTGTCCTTTATAAAACGAATCATTTCATCTTCGTGAATTGGAAAACGCATTTGGTTTCTAAGTCTCTTAATTTCGGAAATAAAAACATCTGCCGCCTCAGATTGCATTTGTCTTCTTTCCATAATCCTTCTCTGAATTTCGAAATCACTTTCGAAATTTCTGAATTTGCGTATGAAATTATATTTCAACTGACCCCATTCGCAATAAGGGTTTTGTTGCCTGAATTCCCATAGCCAATCATATGCGCGTCCGGATAGTAAATGGTGAAAACCCTTTACAAACACATCCCACGGGCAATTATAATCAACTCGCAATGATTCGGCTCGGAATACAAAATCCTCGACACTTACTGTTTTCGATGAGCCATCAAAACATAGTCCCCTCTTTTGCAGTTGCATTGGTGTGACTGGTTTGTAGCCCATCGTGAAATTCTGTGTATGATTAAAATTATTAGGAATATTAAATCGTACATTAGGGTTCGAATTATAC
Source organism: Haematobia irritans (assembly GCF_050003625.1). Lineage (NCBI taxonomy): Eukaryota > Metazoa > Arthropoda > Insecta > Diptera > Muscidae > Haematobia > Haematobia irritans. The sequence continues at coordinate 108,956,236 of NC_134398.1, read as the reverse complement.
TGCTGATGAAAGTCATTGTTATCCATAAAATGGTTATGATGACCCTGTTGTGAATTTGGATTGAAAGATTGATGTATAAAACCATGCGTGTCATGGCGAGTACATTCATGATCATTACCCCTACTACCTGACATTCGAATGTTTCCGTGTTCATCAATTGAACTTCTTATAGCCCTTGGGATCATTTCCTGCAAGGTTTGTTCAATCGAACGCATAATACTTGCTTGTGCAGCTCCCACAGAGGCTTCAACATAATTTCGAATACTTTGTGCATCATTAGCAGTTTCATGGCCAGGATTAACATTCTCTTCTAGAGTAGGCATGGTAGGTCGCCGATTCTGTTGCGACATTCTTGAAAATTCCCTACGGATTTCCTGAGCTGTGATGCTACTGTAATCGGGTGTCGTGATAGAAGTTAATGATCCTGGAGAAGATGAAATATTAGGGCCTAAATGTCTCTGTCCTGGCACTGACATCGATGGGTTAATATCGTTCCTATTCGTCTCAATAACAGTTCGATTCGGATCTGATATAGCGGAATTATTATTGCCAGCATTCAAATTAATACCCGTATTCTGATTGTTGGACGTAATACCATTTCTAGCTGCAATGCGGCTAGAAGATCGAGAACCTCTTCTACTTGGCATTATTCTACCGGTCAAAAACAAAGTTATAAAAATCCCCTTTTTATGATAAACGCAAAACAAATACAGTATTATTATGATTCGTAAAAAGTAAAAGTGTTGGCCAATTTTCGCATGAAAATATTTTCTAGATTAGGTAATATGAGAAACAGCAATTGATTTTTTTTGTAAATAATTTAAATTTGGAATTTGTATACACAATTTTATATATGTTAACATGTACTTAGTGTAAGTTAGTAATATGAGTAATGTTAGTATGAATGATGATTTTAACACATAGAACAAAACAAATAATTGTTAATTTTTGTTAATTATGTTGATGTTAATTACATTAATTATTAATTTATGTTTTCTTTTTTTTTTTTAGGTAAGGACAAAATTAATAGCTGGCTGAATTTTCGTAACGGTTCAAATGATAAGGCAATTAGGATTCAAAATTTATTCATGATATCTTTAATTATATAGTTTTAAATATAATTTTAAAAATATTAATATAAGATATATTTCGATGTAGATATAATCTGGTATAAGATCTTTTTTTACAATAAAAAATCCAACAAAAATCTAGTCAGATTTAAACAAACGTGTTTTTCATTTATGTGGGTATTATGGCAAGCAATCAAAAATCGATACACTGAAAAAAATGTGAAGGGAAATAAATCATTTCATTCTATATCAATACAAAAACAAATGTATATTTAGCTCTATAGCATTACAATACATGCTTTTTGTTTCGATTATTGAACGTTTCGATTTAGTTTGATCTCAAGATTCAAAATAATTCCAAAAGACAATACAACACAGGCATGGCAATATAATGCGGTCCGGGATACTGCTTAAGGTATTTATTTCTCATCGTAAGTTATGGGCTATTGAAATCTACAAACAAAACAAATGGATGTAATGGGAAAACAAAAAGTAGTCCCATGTTGCTGGGCGCCAAAATGTGACAACCTGCTGCACAAGGATTTTGAATTTGGCGTAACGGCCAAATTCTTGTCCAATGCTAAGCGGATCCGGTACGGTGGTCAAGGCTGCGGCTTAGCTCGCCGGATGGGGTGGTTCTTTCCGCTTTACCAGTTGCACATTTAAATTTATTTATTAGTACCGGTTGTTTCGTATGACCAGAGCTGGGAGTGACAAAAAGCTCTAAACAGTAATTATGTTTATACAGCTCTGGTATTTTTCTTGTATATTCTCAATGAGAGAAAATACTAATATGCATGTATTTGTGTTGCTCACTCTCCAGATGGTACAGAGATGGGACGTTTCATATTACAGATTTTGGGCTATAGTTGATTGTTTGAGACATTTTGTCTCAAAGGCTTGCTTGTCTACCTTGTTTAAATTTGACTTTATCTACATCGTTTTGTGGGAGAGTGTAGATGTTGTTTCTCTCCATGGCCGCCCGCCCCATATGACATGTTTTATCATCCATGGTATTTTTACTGCCATGTTTAAAAATACCCCAAAATTTGATATTGCCTTTACATTATTCGACCGTTACTTTTTCAGCCTATTTGAACAAATCTAACACATATTAATTCTTTTTAAACAAGAAATCACATTATTTATTAATAGTTTAAGTTTCTTTCCATATATATATATAATTCTAATTGTTAATAATTTAACAATTTTAATTTAAAACAAAAATAAATGTCTAACAATAAAGTAGATATATTTTCGCAATGGTTATTTAGTGTTTATGCACGCTTTTTAGTTCAATTTCATAAATAAATCATCAAAAAATTGTAAACAAATTTATCTAAATATTTTTTTTTTAATTATTATAAATTTTAACAATGGTTCAAAAACTATTAAAATTCATTGACAATATTAGTCAATAAGAATGAATATTTTTGGTTAGTGATATGATTGTTGGTAATATATATTTTTTTTATTTAATTTTGGAAATTTTAATTTAAATCAAAATATATACGGATATGTGGAAATATAATTCATTTTAATTTTACAGTTTTCTTTCTAAATATATTGAATTTTATAGACAAATAAATTGTCAATAAATTGGAATATATTTAAGAATTTAAATAAATTATATATTTTTTTGATGATATGATATATGAAATAAGACAATATAAACTAAATTTTTAAATGTTATATTTTTCTAATATTTCTGTTATATTATTTTATATAACGTTTTATTATATTATATTATATTTAAATTAAAGTTACATTTTTTTTGTATATGATTATTTGTATTTAGTTTTTTTATGGCTCTTTTTTTTTATTTCATGGGAGCAAGATTTTCTAAAGAAATCACAAAAGTAATGAAGAAAAAAAATATAAAATTAATTATGTTGAATTCTAAATATTGAAAATTATTGGCATACGCTGTCAATAAAAATGAATACTTTATACGCAAAAGGAAAGTAAACAATACAAATTAAACAAAAGCTTTAAAAAAATTTGTTTAAAGATTTTATCCTATATTTTTAAATATTACTTTTTGGTGATTTGTGCAGTGATATTTTTGAATATATATTTTAATGTTTAAGTTTTGTTCAAGGAACCAAAAATATTGAATTTTATTGACAAAAAAAATAATCAATAAGATTGAACATTTTTAGTATTTTTATAAAATAAGTATTGATAATATCTCTGATTATACATTTACATTTAACAATTATAATAATAGTATAGTACAATATATATACAATAACAATATTTTTACTTCGATTTTTTTTTATGTTGGTGTTCTAATATCATTCATTATATAATTTTTCTTTTGTTCATAAACGATTTAGTTTTTTTTTTACAGTGTATGTAGAATATATGAGTCTTTTTTAGTTTTAATTTTAATTTTTCTTTTTGTTTTTGTTTTTTTTGCATGTATTTGAATATTTGTTTGTTACGTTACATATTATTTTTATTCTATCTTCGAATTTGTGCTCTTTTTCTGTTCATATAATGTTCTCTTCGTTTTTAGAGTGTAGTTAGTAATTATTTCTGTGATTTTGAGGTTAGCGTAATTATTTTTTTTTTTATAAGGGGTGAGGATACACGTTAGTTACACACACAAAGACGTTGTTTTAAATATCATTACTTTTTTTTTAAATTACTGGTTTACCTTGATATTTTCTCTTTGCTGTGTATTGGCAACCACAACTTTTATAGCAGTGTTTACCCTGTTCAACAACCAGTTTGCCAAACTCACCACGTGGATTGGGTTTCAGGGCATAAAAATATAGATTGCCCTCATGTGTTTGTGATGCATATGACCCAGATTTAGAAGGCTCTCAGGTATATTAGCCAAAAGTAGTCCAGAGGAATAGAGATGGCACTCTCGGCTCACGTGTATTCCTCTCCCTATCAAAAATTGGGTTTTGAAGACTTTATTTAAATCCGCTGAATTAATATTTATACAATCAAGTGTCATTGAAATATACATCTCCATTTGTGATAAAATGTACAATATATTTATTCCCTTTATCTATTTAGCTTTTAACTATTTATTCATTTTAACTTTTACTTATTATTTTTTTATCAAATTATTTTCCCAAAACGATATGTAGATATATATTTCAATATTCCCTATATATATATATATTATCACACGTGTTTTTCCATTTATTCTTTCTTACCCTTATCTAATTTCTCCAAATATTTATATCCTTTGCGCACACATACGAATCATTACACAACTTTTCTTAATTTTAATCTTCAATAATTTTATTCAAAAGTTTAATAGTTCGACTTATTATTTATTAATTATTGGTGTGCACGCTTACGCTTTTAGAAAATGAAAGAGATCCTCTCTTGAAAAGCATAAAGCTTGAACCCAACTCAACTTCTACGCCGCTCACACTAACGCCGTTCACATTAATGCCCCATGAATAATCGATCGTGCAAATCGATTTTCTTTCTTATCGGTGACCAATTTTAAGTCCTGGGAGCATTATAAATCACATTTAAAGAAAAATATCAACAAAATCCTTTACGAATGAAAATTCAATGTGTGAATGATATATATAATGTAGGTGGCGATACTACCAATGTTATACCTCTTTGAAGTAGACATGCTTTCAGTGTGAATGACCAATATAAAAAAAAAAATAAAGAAGCAGAAAAGCAAAACAAAATTTTTTTACGGAGGCAAACTCAATCTATTTTCTATTTCAAACGTTCATCACATAACATAAAGAAATTTTGTTTAGTTTTAATTCATAAACTCGAATGGAAGGAGATTCTCTTTACATTTGTTTATACAAATCTAAAACTTTCATTTTAAGGTCTGTACTATGTTCGGTTTTCCCGTTGAAATTTTCGTGGTTACTTCATTAAAATAGTTTAATTTGAAGAAGATAATTAAATTTAATTGATGCGCATTTTATTTTTTATCGAGATTTCGTCAAGCTTTAGCAGAATTATGTTTGTTTTCATTTACAATTTTGATTATTTTAGAAAAAGTAATCGAGAAAATAAAATGATTTCCAACTCGAACATAGTACCCACCTTTAACAGCAAAAATGTTACTACATACATATTTTAATAAAAATCACCTTTAACGTTACTAATGAATATGTAATAGATTTTTATGGAATCAATAAAAATGTTTGTGCTAATTCATAGGTCGTTTGGAAGATTTTCCATGTTATTTATTACCACTACGACCGCCATAACTAACGCCTACTCTACCACATTGCGTTCGATTATGTGCTTCTTCAGCACAGCGTTCTTTGGTTTTAGCAAAAGGTTCAGCCATGGTCGGGAGTCAGATGGTATATCCTGACCAGCTTCTTCAGGTATAGGAATTAATTCCGATGCTATGCCCCAATCGGATCGAGTTCTATAACTAAATATAGCACTGTTACTGTATTCTTCGATATTTCGGAACTGGAAATTGATGACATGGGTTACATCTTCTATGACCAGGTCACATGAGGCGATATCAGTTGCTATAAGATTGTTTACTTCACCAGAGATAATATCTGCAATAGCGAAATAGAATTTTTCATTCTTTTCAACAATTTCGATTGTTTGCTCGACCAAATCCAATGATACATCACGCACCGGTATGGGATTGTTCAAATAACCGTCGGTAAAATGTCGGACTCCTAGCACTTGTCATTACGGGTTATTTATCGGGCCGTATATCCAATGATATCTTCCGAATCTGAGGGTCAAAACCCATATCCAAAATACGATGAGCTTCATCTAAAAATGGATAAGTAATAGTGGCTGTGTCAATAACATTCGCTTGTACAATTTAAACGATCAGGAGTGCAGATAATAATTTCCATACTACCTCCAACACATCCAATTTGTTCACGGCGATTGCCTTCTCCATAAATCATATTCCTGAATGAATTCTGTTGTTCCCTTCTTTCTCAATTTGCATGCCAATTCACGTATTGGCGCCAAAACGCTATGGCTGTGGAATATTTTGATGTAAAGGGTGATTTGTTAAGAGCTTGATAACTTTTTTTAAAAAAAAAACGCATAAAATTTGCAAAATCTCATCGGTTCTTTATTTGAAACGTTAGATTGGTCCATGACATTTACTTTTTGAAGATAATTTCATTTAAATGTTGACCGCGGCTGCGTCTTAGGTGGTCCATTCGGAAAGTCCAATTTTGGGCAACTTTTTCGAGCATTTCGGCCGGAATAGCCCGAATTTCTTCGGAAATGTTGTCTTCCAAAGCTGGAATAGTTGCTGGCTTATTTCTGTAGACTTTAGACTTGACGTAGCCCCACAAAAAATAGTCTAAAGGCGTCAAATCGCATGATCTTGGTGGCCAACTTACCGGTCCATTTCTTGAGATGAATTGTTCTCCGAAGTTTTCCCTCAAAATGGCCATAGAATCGCGAGCTGTGTGGCATGTAGCGCCATCTTGTTGAAACCACATGTCAACCAAGTTCAGTTCTTCCATTTTTGGCAACAAAAAGTTTGTTAGCATCGAACGATAGCGATCGCCATTCACCGTAACGTTGCGTCCAACAGCATCTTTGAAAAAATACGGTCCAATGATTCCACCAGCGTACAAACCACACCAAACAGTGCATTTTTCGGGATGCATGGGCAGTTCTTGAACGGCTTCTGGTTGCTCTTCACTCCAAATGCGGCAATTTTCCTTATTTACGTAGCCATTCAACCAGAAATGAGCCTCATTGCTGAACAAAATTTGTCGATAAAAAAGCGGATTTTCTGCCAACTTTTCTAGGGCCCATTCACTGAAAATTCGACGTTGTGGCAGATCGTTCGGCTTCAGTTCTTGCACGAGCTGTATTTTATACTGTTTTACACCAAGATTTTCGCGTAAAATCTTCCATGAGGTCGAATAACACAAACCCAATTGCTGCGAACGGCGACGAATCGACATTTCACGGTCTTCAGCAACACTCTCAGAAACAGACGCAATATTCTCTTCTGTACGCACTGTAGGCATTCGTGTGGTTGGTTTAATGTCCAATAAAGTAAAATGAGTGCGAAACTTGGTCACAATCGCATTAATTGTTTGCTCACTTGGTCGATTATGTAGACCATAAATCGGACGTAAAGCGCGAAACACATTTCGAACCGAACACTGATTTTGGTAATAAAATTCAATGATTTGCAAGCGTTGCTCGTTAGTAAGTCTATTCATGATGAAATGTCAAAGCATACTGAGCATCTTTCTCTTTGACACCATGTCTGAAACAGTGTTGCCAGGTAATTTTTGATTCTTCCCCCCAAAACTTAAGAAAAAACCCCTAAATTGGTCTAGAGTTTTTTCAAAAACCCCCAAAATTTTTAAGTATGTAAATAGTACAAAAAAAGACCCAAAATTTCGTTAAAAAATATATATACTGAAAGAAGATTTTTTCTGAGGAACACAATTTTTTTATGCTAAAAAAATTCTTTTGAAGTAAGTAAAAGTTATTAGATAAAATCATTACACCACTTGTCAGAAACCGAACACCAAAAAGTTTTTCAGCGCTGGATTATCCCACCTCAGTAATACTGGTGACATTTCTGAGGGTTTCAAAGCTTCTCTAAGTGATTGCACTGCAATGTGCATATAAAAAGGAGGTACCTTTACATTGAGCTTAACATGGAATCGGGCAATGATAAGAGAGAAGTTCACCAATGTGGTATCACAACGGACTGAATAGTCTATGTGAGCCTTATACGTCAGACTGCCACCTAACCTAACCAAACCTTGTTTTTAATTGTATCAAATATTAAAAATGTTCCTTCAACAGATGCGTTTAAAAAAGAATTGCATATTTGCTTGTATTTAGGGACATGGGTTGACTTCCCTTATTTTTTTTCTCAAAATTCATGCCAGAATTGTTCCAAATTTTGTTGAGAATTGCTCCACTTTATAAGATCTAAGATATTTTGTTTACCCCCAAAAATCCCCCCAAATAAATGTTACCCCTAAAAATCCCCCTAAACGTGTAAAAAACCCCTAAATTTGGGGGGGAAACCCCCAACCAGGCAACACTGGTCTGAAATCCCACGTGATCTGTCAAATACTAATGCATGAAAATCCTAACCTCAAAAGAATCACCCTTTACAACATAGCGAACAATAAAAACACTAATATGTTTACCATTTCTGTTTGTGCTGTACCGTGAGATCTTCATTTTTAATAAAATAATAAATAAAATTATTTTATTATTCTAAATTATGAACGACAACAAACCAATCCACCGGAGTTGCCACAACTTTCGAATTTCATTGTTACCAAGTTTTCTTCATGAATGCATTTTTATTGAAAATAATTGAACCTTCACATTAAGAAACATTCTCAATGTGATCTAAAGGTGTCAAAAATGGAAACCGGGATATCTTCGTCCAAAAACACTCTTGGAGCACATGGCGTACATCAAAATGTAGGTAATGACTTCCACTTTGATGTGCCGTAAGCAGAATTTTGAACGGAGTCCGTTTCTGACTTCTATGGTAGAATCTATGTTCTGCCCCCCCAGTGGAAAATTTAGAATCAGGGATATCTTCGTTAAAAAACACTGTTGGAACACATGACATACATCAAAATGTAGCTAATGACCTCCACTTTGATATCCCATTAGCGGAATTTTGAACGAAGTCCGTTCCTGCCTTCCATGGTAGAATCTATGTTCTGCCCCCCAGTGGAAAACTTGGAATCAGGGATATCTTCGTTCAAAAACACTGTTGGAACACATGACATACATCAAAATGTGGGTAATGACCTCCACTTTGATATCCCATTAGCAGAATTTTGAACGAAGTCCGTTCCTGCCTTCCATGGTAGAATCTATGTTCTGCCCCCCAGTGGAAAACTTGGAATCAGGGATATCTTCGTTCAAAAACACTGTTGGAACTCATGACATACATCAAAATGTAGGTAATGACCTCCACTTTGATGTCCCATTAGCGAAATTTTGAACGAAGTCCGTTCCTGCCTTCCATGATAAAATTTATGTTCTGCCCAACCCTGTGGAAAACTTGGAATCAGATATATCTTCGTTCAAAAACACTGTTAGAACACATGACATACATAAAAATGTGGGTAATGACCTCCACTTTGATGTCCCATTAGCGGAATTGTGAACGAAGTCCGTTCCTGCCTTCCATGGTAGAATCTATGTTCTGCCTCCCAGTGGAAAACTTGGAATCAGGGATATCTTCGTTCAAAAACACTGTTGGAACACATGACATACATCAAAATTGTGAACGAAGACCGTTCCTGGCTTCCATGGTAGAATCTATGTTCTGCCCCCCAGTGGAAAACTTGGAATCAGGGATATCTTCGTTCAAAAACACTGTTTGAACTCATGACATACATCAAAATGTAGGTAATGACCTCCACTTTCATGTACCATTAGCGGAATTTTGAACGAAGTCCGTTCCTGCCTTCCATGGTAGAATCTATGTTCTGCCCCCCAGTGGAAAACTTGGAATCAGGGATATCTTCGTTCAAAAACACTGTTGGAACTCATGACATACATCAAAATGTAGGTAATGACCTCCACTTTGATGTACCATTAGCGAAATTTTGAACGAAGTCCGTTCCTGCCTTCCATGGTAGAATCTATGTTCTGCCCAACCCAGTGGAAAACTTGGAATCAGGGATATCTTCGTTCAAAAACACTGTTGGAACTCATGACATACATCAAAATGTAGGTAATGACCTCCACTTTGATGTACCATTAGCGAAATTTTGAACGAAGTCCGTTCCTGCCTTCCATGGTAGAATCTATGTTCTGCCCAACCCAGTGGAAAACTTGGAATCAGGGATATCTTCGTTCAAAAACACTGTTGGAACTCATGACATACATCAAAATGTAGGTAATGACCTCCACTTTGATGTCCCAATAGCGGAATTTTGAACGAAGTCCGTTCTTGGCTTCCATGGTAGAATCTATGTTCTGTCCCCAATGGAAAACTTGGAATCAGGGATATCTTCGTTCAAAAACACTGTTGGAACTCATGACATACATCAAAATGTAGGTAATGACCTCCACTTTGATGTACCATTAGCGAAATTTTGAACGAAGTCCGTTCCTGCCTTCCATGGTAGAATCTATGTTCTGCCCAACCCAGTGGAAAACTTGGAATCAGGGATATCTTCGTTCAAAAACACTGTTGGAACACATGACATACATCAAAATGTAGGTAATGACCTCCACTTTGATGTACCATTAGCGAAATTTTGAACGAAGTCCGTTCCTGCCTTCCATGGTAGAATCTATGTTCTGCCCAACCCAGTGGAAAACTTGGAATCAGGGATATCTTCGTTCAAAAACACTGTTGGAACTCATGACATACATCAAAATGTAGGTAATGACCTCCACTTTGATGTACCATTAGCGAAATTTTGAACGAAGTCCGTTCCTGCCTTCCATGGTAGAATCTATGTTCTGCCCAACCCAGTGGAAAACTTGGAATCAGGGATATCTTCGTTCAAAAACACTGTTGGAACTCATGACATACATCAAAATGTAGGTAATGACCTCCACTTTGATGTCCCATTAGCGAAATTTTGAACGAAGTCCGTTCCTGCCTTCCATGATAAAATTTATGTTCTGCCCAACCCAGTGGAAAACTTGGAATCAGGGATATCTTCGTTAAAAAACACTGTTGGAACACATGACATACATCAAAATGTAGGTAATGACCTCTACTTTCATGTACCATTAGCGGAATTTTGAACGAAGGCCGTTCCTGCCTTCCATGATAAAATTTATGTTCTGCCCCCAGTGGAAAACTTGGAATCAGGGATATCTTCGTTCAAAAGCACTGTTGGAACTCATGACATACATCAAAATGTAGGTAATGACCTCCACTTTGATGTCCCATTAGCGAAATTTTGAACGAAGTGCGTTCCTGGCTTCCATGGTAAAATTTATGTTCTACCCGGGCAGTGGAAAACTTGGAATCAGAGATATCTTCGTTCAAAAACACTGTTGGAACACATAACATACATCAAAATGTGGGTAATGACCTCCACTTTGATGTCCCATTAGCGAAATTTTGAACGAAGTCCGTTCTTGGCTTCCATGGTAGAATCTATGTTCTGCCCCCAGTGGAAAACTTGGAATCAGGGATATCTTCGTCCAAAAACACTGTTGGAACTCATGGCATACATCAAAATGTAGGTATTGACCTCCACTTTGATGTCCCATTAGCGGAATTTTGAACGATGTTCGTTCCTGGCTTCCATGGTAGAATCTATATTCTGCCCCCACCCCCAGTGGAAAACTTGGAATCAGGGATAGCCTCGTTCAAAAACACTGTTGGAGCACATGGCGTACATCAAAATGTAGGTAATGACTTCCACTTTGATGTCCCATAACCATAATTTTGAACGAAGATCCTTCCTAGCTTCCATGATAAAATCTATCTACTAACCCTTAGTGGAAAAAATGTAATCGCTATTGCAGATATTACATCTGGTGAAGAAAAAAATCTTATAGCAACTGTCTCACGTGCCCTGGCCATAGACGATATAACCCATGTCATCAATTTCCAATTGTGATTTCAATTATTTTTGTATTTGATTTTCAGCTTATTACAAAAAATCATGAATCCAATTACCAAATTGTAGCCGTCGTGAAATTAATTTCAAATATTTTTGGATGAAGATATCTCAGAATCCATTTTTTTCACTACATAGATGAAGGTGGGTAAAAAAACAATATGATTTTAACTTATAAATTCAATTCATTTATTATTATTAAAATATTTTAAACATTTTTAATTTTGTTAAAATATATATTTGGTTTTAATCTGGAATGAAAAAACTCCAGATGTTTTTATTTGAGTTTTATTTAACCTTAACCTTTTGTCAAAAAATTGGAAGACAAAATCTTTAAGTCAACAAACTATTAAAAATGTAATTAATCAATCAATTTTTTAATCAAATTTAAAACACAGTCAATTAAATTTTTAATTGAATCAATTAAAAAAATTAATTGAAATTTTCTTATGAAATCAATTAATTATATAATCAAGTATTTTTTATGTCCAATTTAAAAAAGTATATAAATTAAATTAAAAAAGTAACATAAAGAAATTTTGTTTAGTTTTAATTCATAAACTCGAATGGAAGGAGATTCTCTTTACATTTGTTTATACAAATCTAAAACTTTCATTTTAAGGTCTGTACTATGTTCGGTTTTCCCGTTGAAATTTTCGTGGTTACTTCATTAAAATAGTTTAATTTGAAGAAGATAATTAAATTTAATTGATGCGCATTTTATTTTTTATCGAGATTTCGTCAAGCTTTAGCAGAATTATGTTTGTTTTCATTTACAATTTTGATTATTTTAGAAAAAGTTATCGAGAAAATAAAATGATTTCCAACTCGAACATAGTACCCACCTTTAACAGCAAAAATGTTACTACATACATATTTTAATAAAAAATCACCTTTAACGTTACTAATGAATATGTAATAGATTTTTATGGAATCAATAAAAATGTTTGTGCTAATTCATAGGTCGTTTGGAAGATTTTCCATGTTAGTTACTACCACTACGACCGCCATAACTAACGCCTACTCTACCACATTGCGTTCGATTATGTGCTTCTTCAGCACAGCGTTCTTTGGTTTCAGCAAGAGGTTCAGCCATGGTCGGGAGTCAGATGGTATATCCTGACCAGCTTCTTCATGTATAGGAATTAATTCCGATGCTATGCCCCAATCGGATCGAGTTCTATAACTAAATATAGCACTGTTACTGTATTCTTCGATATTTCGGAACTGGAAATTGATGACATGGGTTATATCTTCTATGACCAGGTCACATGAGGCGATATCAGTTGCTATAAGATTGTTTGCTTCACCAGAGATAATATCTGCAATAGCGAAATAGAATTTTTCATTCTTTTCAACAATTTCGATTGTTTGCTCGACCAAATCCAATGATACATCACGCACCGGTATGGGATTGTTCAAATAACCGTCGGTAAAATGTCGGACTCCTAGCACTTGTCATTACAGGTTGTTTATCGGGCCGTATATCCAATGATATCTTCGGAATCTGAGGGTCAAAACCCATATCCAAAATACGATGAGCTTCATCTAAAAATGGATAAGTAATAGTGGCTGTGTCAATAACATTCGCTTGTACAATTTAAACGATCAGGAGTGCAGATAATAATTTCCATACTACCTCCAACACATCCAATTTGTTCACGGCGATTGCCTTCTCCATAAATCATATTCCTGAATGAATTCTGTTGTTCCCTTCTTTCTCAATTTGCATGTCAATTCACGTTTTGGCGCCAAAACGCTATGGCTGTGGAATATTTTGATGTACAACATAGCGAACAATAAAAACACTAATATGTTTACCATTTCTGTTTGTGCTGTACCGTGAGATCTTCATTTTTAATAAAATTATAAATAAAATTATTTTATTATTCTAAATTTTGAACGACAACAAACCAATCCACCGGAGTTGCCACAACTTTCGAATTTCATTTTTACCATGTTTTCTTCATGAATGCATTTTTATTGAAAATAATTGAACCTTCACATTAAGAAACATTCTCAATGTGATCTAAAGGTGTCAAAAATGGAAACCGGGATATCTTCGTCCAAAAACACTCTTGGAGCACATGGCGTACATCAAAATGTAGGTAAAGACTTCCACTTTGATGTGCCGTAAGCAGAATTTTGAACGGAGTCCGTTTCTGACTTCTATGGTAGAATCTATGTTCTGCCCCCCAGTGGAAAACTTAGAATCAGGGATATCTTCGTTAAAAAACACTGTTGGAACACATGACATACATCAAAATGTAGGTAATGACCTCCACTTTGATGTCCCATTAGCGGAATTTTGAACGAAGTCCGTTCCTGCCTTCCATGGTAGAATCTATGTTCTGCCCCCCAGTGGAAAACTTGGAATCAGGGATATATTCGTTCAAAAACACTGTTGGAACTCATGACATACATCAAAATGTAGGTAATGACCACCACTTTGATGTCCCATTAGCGAAATTTTGAACGAAGTCCGTTCCTGCCTTCCATGATAAAATTTATGTTCTGCCCAACCCTGTGGAAAATTTGGAATCAGAGATATCTTCGTTCAAAAACACTGTTGGAACACATGACATACATCAAAATGTGGGCAATGACCTCCACTTTGATGTCCCATTAGCGGAATTTTGAACGAAGTCCGTTCTTGGCTTCCATGGTAGAATCTATGTTCTGTCCCCAATGGAAAACTTGGAATCAGGGATATCTTCGTCCAAAAACACTGTTGGAACTCATAGCATACATCAAAATGTAGGTATTGACCTCCACTTTGATGTCCCATTAGCGGAATTTTGAACGATGTCCGTTCCTGGCTTCCATGGTAGAATCTATATTCTGCCCCCCACCCCCAGTGGAAAACTTGGAATCAGGGATATCCTCGTTCAAAAACACTGTTGGAGCACATGGCGTACATCAAAATGTAGGTAATGACTTCCACTTTGATGTCCCATAACCAGAATTTTGAACGAAGATCCTTCCTAGCTTCCATGATAGAATCTATCTACTAACCCTTAGTGGAAAAAATGTAATCGCTATTGCAGATATTACATCCGGTGAAGAAAAAAATTTTATAGCAACTGTCTCACGTGCCCTGGCCATAGACGATATAACCCATGTCATCAATTTCCAATTGTGATTTCAATTATTTTTGTATTTGATTTTCAACTTATTACAAAAATCATGAATCCAATTACCAAATTGTAGCCGTCGTGAAATTAATTTCAAATATTTTTGGATGAAGATATCTCAGAATCCATTTTTTTCACTACATAGATGAAGGTGGGTAAAAAAACAATATGATTTTAACTTATAAATTCAATTCATTTATTATTATTAAAATATTTTAAAAATTTTTAATTTTGTTAAAATATATATTTGGTTTTAATCTGGAATGAAAAAACTCCAGATGTTTTTATTTGAGTTTTATTTAACCTTAACCTTTTATCAAAAAATTGGAAGACAAAATCTTTAAGTCAACAAACTATTAAAAATGTAATTAATCAATCAATTTTTTAATCAAATTTAAAACAGTCAACTAAATTTTTAATTGAATCAATTAAAAAATTAATTGAAATTTTCTTATGAAATCAATTAATTTTTTAATCAAGTATTTTTTTATGTCCAATTAAAAAAGTATATAAATTAAATTAAAAAAGTAACATATAGAAATTTTGTTTAGTTTTAATTCATAAACTCGAATGGAATGAGATTCTCTTTACATTTGTTTATACAAATCTAAAACTTTCATTTTAAGGTCTGTACTATGTTCGGTTTTCCCGTTTCCCGTCGTGGTTACTTCATTAAAATAGTTTAATTTGAAGAAGATAATTAAATTTAATTGATGCGCATTTTATTTTTTTATCGAGATTTCGTCAAGCTTTAGCAGAATTATGTTTGTTTTCATTTACAATTTTGATTATTTTAGAAAAAGTAATCGAGAAAATAAAATAATTTTAAACTCGAACATAGTACCCACCTTTAACAGCAAAAATGTTACTACATACATATTTTAATAAAAAATCACCTTTAACGTTACTAATGAATATGTAATAGATTTTTATGGAATCAATAAAAATGTTTGTGCTAATTCATAGGTCGTTTGGAAGATTTTCCATGTTATTTACTACCACTACGACCGCCATAACTAACGCCTACTCTACCACATTGCGTTCGATTAATTTTGTGCTTCTTCAGCACAGCGTTCTTTGGTTTTAGCAAAAGGTTCAGCCATGGTCGGGAGTCAGATGGTATATCCTGACCAGCTTCTTCAGGTATAGGAATTAATTCCGATGCTATGCCCCAATCGGGTCGAGTTCTATAACTAAATATAGCACTGTTACTGTATTCTTCGATATTTCGGAACTGGAAATTGATGACATGGGTTACATCTTCTATGACCAGGTCACATGAGGCGATATCAGTTGCTATAAGATTGTTTACTTCACCAGAGATAATATCTGCAATAGCGAAATAGAATTTTTCATTCTTTTCAACAATTTCGATTGTTTGCTCGACCAAATCCAATGATACATCACGCACCGGTATGGGATTGTTCAAATAACCGTCGGTAAAATGTCGGACTCCTAGCACTTGTCATTACAGGTTGTTTATCGGGCCGTATATCCAATGATATCTTCCGAATCTGAGGGTCAAAACCCATATCCAAAATACGATGAGCTTCATCTAAAAATGGATAAGTAATAGTGGCTGTGTCAATAACATTCGCTTGTACAATTTAAACGATCAGGAGTGCAGATAATAATTTCCATACTACCTCCAACACATCCAATTTGTTCACGGCGATTGCCTTCTCCATAAATCATATTCCTGAATGAATTCTGTTGTTCCCTTCTTTCTCAATTTGCATGTCAATTCACGTTTTGGCGCCAAAACGCTATGGCTGTGGAATATTTTGATGTACAACATAGCGAACAATAAAAACACTAATATGTTTACCATTTCTGTTTGTGCTGTACCGTGAGATCTTCATTTTTAATAAAATAATAAATAAAATTATTTTATTATTCTAAATTTTGAACGACAACAAACCAATCCACCGGAGTTGCCACAACTTTCGAATTTCATTTTTACCATGTTTTCTTCATGAATGCATTTTTATTGAAAATAATTGAACCTTCACATTAAGAAACATTCTCAATGTGATCTAAAGGTGTCAAAAATGGAAACCGGGATATCTTCGTCCAAAAACACTCTTGGAGCACATGGCGTACATCAAAATGTAGGTACAGACTTCCACTTTGATGTGCCGTAAGCAGAATTTTGAACGGAGTCCGTTTCTGACTTCTATGGTAGAATTTATGTTCTGCCCCCCAGTGGAAAACTTAGAATCAGGGATATCTTCGTTAAAAAACACTGTTGGAACACACGACATACATCAACATGTAGGTAATGACCACCACTTTGATGTCCCATTAGCGAAATTTTGAACGAAGTCCGTTCCTGCCTTCCATGATAAAATTTATGTTCTGCCCAACCCTGTGGAAAATTTGGAATCAGATATATCTTCGTTCAAAAACACTGTTGGAACTCATGACATACATCAACATGTAGGTAATGACCTCCACTTTGATGTACCATTAGCGAAATTTTGAACGAAGTCCGTTCCTGCCTTCCATGGTAGAATCTATGTTCTGCCCAACCCAGTGGAAAACTTGGAATCAGGGATATCTTCGTTCAAAAACACTGTTGGAACTCATGACATACATCAAAATGTAGGTAATGACCTCCACTTTGATGTACCATTAGCGAAATTTTGAACGAAGTCCGTTCCTGCCTTCCATGGTAGAATCTATGTTCTGCCCAACCCAGTGGAAAACTTGGAATCAGGGATATCTTCGTTCAAAAACACTGTTGGAACTCATGACATACATCAAAATGTAGGTAATGACCTCCACTTTGATGTCCCAATAGCGGAATTTTGAACGAAGTCCGTTCTTGGCTTCCATGGTAGAATCTATGTTCTGTCCCCAATGGAAAACTTGGAATCAGGGATATCTTCGTTCAAAAACACTGTTGGAACTCATGACATACATCAAAATGTAGGTAATGACCTCCACTTTGATGTACCATTAGCGAAATTTTGAACGAAGTCCGTTCCTGCCTTCCATGGTAGAATCTATGTTCTGCCCAACCCAGTGGAAAACTTGGAATCAGGGATATCTTCGTTCAAAAACACTGTTGGAACTCATGACATACATCAAAATGTAGGTAATGACCTCCACTTTGATGTACCATTAGCGAAATTTTGAACGAAGTCCGTTCCTGCCTTCCATGGTAGAATCTATGTTCTGCCCAACCCAGTGGAAAACTTGGAATCAGGGATATCTTCGTTCAAAAACACTGCTGGAACTCATGACATACATCAAAATGTAGGTAATGACCTCCACTTTGATGTACCATTAGCGAAATTTTGAACGAAGTCCGTTCCTGCCTTCCATGGTAGAATCTATGTTCTGCCCAACCCAGTGGAAAACTTGGAATCAGGGATATCTTCGTCCAAAAACACTGTTGGAACTCATAGCATACATCAAAATGTAGGTATTGACCTCCACTTTGATGTCCCATTAGCGGAATTTTGAACGATGTCCGTTCCTGGCTTCCATGGTAGAATCTATATTCTGCCCCCCACCCCCAGTGGAAAACTTGGAATCAGGGATATCCTCGTTCAAAAACACTGTTGGAGCACATGGCGTACATCAAAATGTAGGTAATGACTTCCACTTTGATGTCCCATAACCAGAATTTTGAACGAAGATCCTTCCTAGCTTCCATGATAGAATCTATCTACTAACCCTTAGTGGAAAAAATGTAATCGCTATTGCAGATATTACATCCGGTGAAGAAAAAAATTTTATAGCAACTGTCTCACGTGCCCTGGCCATAGACGATATAACCCATGTCATCAATTTCCAATTGTGATTTCAATTATTTTTGTATTTGATTTTCAACTTATTACAAAAATCATGAATCCAATTACCAAATTGTAGCCGTCGTGAAATTAATTTCAAATATTTTTGGATGAAGATATCTCAGAATCCATTTTTTTCACTACATAGATGAAGGTGGGTAAAAAAACAATATGATTTTAACTTATAAATTCAATTCATTTATTATTATTAAAATATTTTAAAAATTTTTAATTTTGTTAAAATATATATTTGGTTTTAATCTGGAATGAAAAAACTCCAGATGTTTTTATTTGAGTTTTATTTAACCTTAACCTTTTATCAAAAAATTGGAAGACAAAATCTTTAAGTCAACAAACTATTAAAAATGTAATTAATCAATCAATTTTTTAATCAAATTTAAAACAGTCAACTAAATTTTTAATTGAATCAATTAAAAAATTAATTGAAATTTTCTTATGAAATCAATTAATTTTTTAATCAAGTATTTTTTTATGTCCAATTAAAAAAGTATATAAATTAAATTAAAAAAGTAACATATAGAAATTTTGTTTAGTTTTAATTCATAAACTCGAATGGAATGAGATTCTCTTTACATTTGTTTATACAAATCTAAAACTTTCATTTTAAGGTCTGTACTATGTTCGGTTTTCCCGTTTCCCGTCGTGGTTACTTCATTAAAATAGTTTAATTTGAAGAAGATAATTAAATTTAATTGATGCGCATTTTATTTTTTTATCGAGATTTCGTCAAGCTTTAGCAGAATTATGTTTGTTTTCATTTACAATTTTGATTATTTTAGAAAAAGTAATCGAGAAAATAAAATAATTTTAAACTCGAACATAGTACCCACCTTTAACAGCAAAAATGTTACTACATACATATTTTAATAAAAAATCACCTTTAACGTTACTAATGAATATGTAATAGATTTTTATGGAATCAATAAAAATGTTTGTGCTAATTCATAGGTCGTTTGGAAGATTTTCCATGTTATTTACTACCACTACGACCGCCATAACTAACGCCTACTCTACCACATTGCGTTCGATTAATTTTGTGCTTCTTCAGCACAGCGTTCTTTGGTTTTAGCAAAAGGTTCAGCCATGGTCGGGAGTCAGATGGTATATCCTGACCAGCTTCTTCAGGTATAGGAATTAATTCCGATGCTATGCCCCAATCGGGTCGAGTTCTATAACTAAATATAGCACTGTTACTGTATTCTTCGATATTTCGGAACTGGAAATTGATGACATGGGTTACATCTTCTATGACCAGGTCACATGAGGCGATATCAGTTGCTATAAGATTGTTTACTTCACCAGAGATAATATCTGCAATAGCGAAATAGAATTTTTCATTCTTTTCAACAATTTCGATTGTTTGCTCGACCAAATCCAATGATACATCACGCACCGGTATGGGATTGTTCAAATAACCGTCGGTAAAATGTCGGACTCCTAGCACTTGTCATTACAGGTTGTTTATCGGGCCGTATATCCAATGATATCTTCCGAATCTGAGGGTCAAAACCCATATCCAAAATACGATGAGCTTCATCTAAAAATGGATAAGTAATAGTGGCTGTGTCAATAACATTCGCTTGTACAATTTAAACGATCAGGAGTGCAGATAATAATTTCCATACTACCTCCAACACATCCAATTTGTTCACGGCGATTGCCTTCTCCATAAATCATATTCCTGAATGAATTCTGTTGTTCCCTTCTTTCTCAATTTGCATGTCAATTCACGTTTTGGCGCCAAAACGCTATGGCTGTGGAATATTTTGATGTACAACATAGCGAACAATAAAAACACTAATATGTTTACCATTTCTGTTTGTGCTGTACCGTGAGATCTTCATTTTTAATAAAATAATAAATAAAATTATTTTATTATTCTAAATTTTGAACGACAACAAACCAATCCACCGGAGTTGCCACAACTTTCGAATTTCATTTTTACCATGTTTTCTTCATGAATGCATTTTTATTGAAAATAATTGAACCTTCACATTAAGAAACATTCTCAATGTGATCTAAAGGTGTCAAAAATGGAAACCGGGATATCTTCGTCCAAAAACACTCTTGGAGCACATGGCGTACATCAAAATGTAGGTACAGACTTCCACTTTGATGTGCCGTAAGCAGAATTTTGAACGGAGTCCGTTTCTGACTTCTATGGTAGAATTTATGTTCTGCCCCCCAGTGGAAAACTTAGAATCAGGGATATCTTCGTTAAAAAACACTGTTGGAACACACGACATACATCAAAATGTAGGTAATGACCTCCACTTTGATGTACCATTAGCGAAATTTTGAACGAAGTCCGTTCCTGCCTTCCATGGTAGAATCTATGTTCTGCGCCCCAGTGGAAAACTTGGAATCAGGGATATATTCGTTCAAAAACACTGTTGGAACTCATGACATACATCAAAATGTAGGTAATGACCACCACTTTGATGTCCCATTAGCGAAATTTTGAACGAAGTCCGTTCCTGCCTTCCATGATAAAATTTATGTTCTGCCCAACCCTGTGGAAAATTTGGAATCAGATATATCTTCGTTCAAAAACACTGTTGGAACTCATGACATACATCAACATGTAGGTAATGACCTCCACTTTGATGTACCATTAGCGAAATTTTGAACGAAGTCCGTTCCTGCCTTCCATGGTAGAATCTATGTTCTGCCCAACCCAGTGGAAAACTTGGAATCAGGGATATCTTCGTTCAAAAACACTGTTGGAACTCATGACATACATCAAAATGTAGGTAATGACCTCCACTTTGATGTACCATTAGCGAAATTTTGAACGAAGTCCGTTCCTGCCTTCCATGGTAGAATCTATGTTCTGCCCAACCCAGTGGAAAACTTGGAATCAGGGATATCTTCGTTCAAAAACACTGTTGGAACTCATGACATACATCAAAATGTAGGTAATGACCTCCACTTTGATGTCCCAATAGCGGAATTTTGAACGAAGTCCGTTCTTGGCTTCCATGGTAGAATCTATGTTCTGTCCCCAATGGAAAACTTGGAATCAGGGATATCTTCGTTCAAAAACACTGTTGGAACTCATGACATACATCAAAATGTAGGTAATGACCTCCACTTTGATGTACCATTAGCGAAATTTTGAACGAAGTCCGTTCCTGCCTTCCATGGTAGAATCTATGTTCTGCCCAACCCAGTGGAAAACTTGGAATCAGGGATATCTTCGTTCAAAAACACTGTTGGAACTCATGACATACATCAAAATGTAGGTAATGACCTCCACTTTGATGTACCATTAGCGAAATTTTGAACGAAGTCCGTTCCTGCCTTCCATGGTAGAATCTATGTTCTGCCCAACCCAGTGGAAAACTTGGAATCAGGGATATCTTCGTTCAAAAACACTGCTGGAACTCATGACATACATCAAAATGTAGGTAATGACCTCCACTTTGATGTACCATTAGCGAAATTTTGAACGAAGTCCGTTCCTGCCTTCCATGGTAGAATCTATGTTCTGCCCAACCCAGTGGAAAACTTGGAATCAGGGATATCTTCGTTCAAAAACACTGTTGGAACTCATGACATACATCAAAATGTAGGTAATGACCTCCACTTTGATGTCCCAATAGCGGAATTTTGAACGAAGTCCGTTCTTGGCTTCCATGGTAGAATCTATGTTCTGTCCCCAATGGAAAACTTGGAATCAGGGATATCTTCGTTCAAAAACACTGTTGGAACTCATGACATACATCAAAATGTAGGTAATGACCTCCACTTTGATGTACCATTAGCGACATTTTGAACGAAGTCCGTTCCTGCCTTCCATGGTAGAATCTATGTTCTGCCCAACCCAGTGGAAAACTTGGAATCAGGGATATCTTCGTTCAAAAACACTGTTGGAACTCATGACATACATCAAAATGTAGGTAATGACCTCCACTTTGATGTACCATTAGCGAAATTTTGAACGAAGTCCGTTCCTGCCTTCCATGGTAGAATCTATGTTCTGCCCAACCCAGTGGAAAACTTGGAATCAGGGATATCTTCGTTCAAAAACACTGTTGGAACTCATGACATACATCAAAATGTAGGTAATGACCTCCACTTTGATGTACCATTAGCGAAATTTTGAACGAAGTCCGTTCCTGCCTTCCATGGTAGAATCTATGTTCTGCCCAACCCAGTGGAAAACTTGGAATCAGGGATATCTTCGTTCAAAAACACTGTTGGAACTCATGACATACATCAAAATGTAGGTAATGACCTCCGCTTTGATGTCCCATTAGCGAAATTTTGAACGAAGTCCGTTCCTGCCTTCCATGATAAAATTTATGTTCTGCCCAACCCAGTGGAAAACTTGGAATCAGGGATATCTTCGTTAAAAAACACTGTTGGAACACATGACATACATCAAAATGTAGGTAATGACCTCTACTTTCATGTACCATTAGCGGAATTTTGAACGAAGGCCGTTCCTGCCTTCCATGATAAAATTTATGTTCTGCCCCCAGTGGAAAACTTGGAATCAGGGATATCTTCGTTCAAAAACACTGTTGGAACTCATGACATACATCAAAATGTAGGTAATGACCTCCACTTTGATGTCCCATTAGCGAAATTTTGAACGAAGTCCGTTCCTGCCTTCCATGGTAAAATTTATGTTCTACCCGGGCAGTGGAAAACTTGGAATCAGAGATATCTTCGTTCAAAAACACTGTTGGAACACATGACATACATCAAAATGTGGGTAATGACCTCCACTTTGATGTCCCATTAGCGAAATTTTGAACGAAGTCCGTTCTTGGCTTCCATGGTAGAATCTATGTTCTGCCCCCAGTGGAAAACTTGGAATCAGGGATATCTTCGTCCAAAAACACTGTTGGAACTCATGGCATACATCAAAATGTAGGTATTGACCTCCACTTTGATGTCCCATTAGCGGAATTTTGAACGATGTTCGTTCCTGGCTTCCATGGTAGAATCTATATTCTGCCCCCACCCCCAGTGGAAAACTTGGAATCAGGGATAGCCTCGTTCAAAAACACTGTTGGAGCACATGGCGTACATCAAAATGTAGGTAATGACCTCCACTTTGATGTCCCATTAGCGAAATTTTGAACGAAGTGCGTTCCTGGCTTCCATGGTAAAATTTATGTTCTACCCGGGCAGTGGAAAACTTGGAATCAGAGATATCTTCGTTCAAAAACACTGTTGGAACACATGACATACATCAAAATGTGGGTAATGACCTCCACTTTGATGTCCCATTAGCGAAATTTTGAACGAAGTCCGTTCTTGGCTTCCATGGTAGAATCTATGTTCTGTCCCCAATGGAAAACTTGGAATCAGGGATATCTTCGTCCAAAAACACTGTTGGAACTCATGGCATACATCAAAATGTGGGTAATGACCTCCACTTTGATGTCCCATTAGCGGAATTTTGAACGAAGTCCGTTCTTGGCTTCCATGGTAGAATCTATATTCTGCCCCCCCAGTGGAAAACTTGGAATCAGGGATATCCTCGTTCAAAAACACTGTTGGAGCACATGGCGTACATCAAAATGTAGGTAATGACTTCCACTTTGATGTCCCATAACCAGAATTTTGAACGAAGATCCTTCCTAGCTTCTATGATAGAATCTATCTACTAACCCTTAGTGGAAAAAATGTAATCGCTATTGCAGATATTACATCTGATGAAGAAAAAAATCTTATAGCAACTGCCTCACGTGCCCTGGCCATAGACGATATAACCCATGTCATCAATTTCCAATTGTGATTTCAATTATTTTTGTATTTGATTTTCAACTTATTACAAAAATCATGAATCCAATTACCAAATTGTAGCCGTCGTGAAATTAATTTCAAATATTTTTGGATGAAGATATCTGTCACCTTCGAGTCGTTTACCAACAAGAAAAAACAAATGGACGGCGAGTACTTTAGGCTTGGTTTATTCTCTATAAATACAAATACATTACATTTATTTCTTAATTAAAACAGAATATTTACTTAGTCGGTTAACACACTCCTTCAAACTCAAGGCACAATCTGCTTGTGAGAACATTAATGATTACTCTTAAAATGATCACTTCCATTACATCAGTTGACAGTTGACAAATTACAGTGTTTACAACTCATTTCACGACAAGCACTTTAGTCGCCGATACTGACATCCTCTCCCCCGTGAGTCGATACCGTAGGTTGAGATTCACCACTTTCTTCCACGTCTAATACAGCTAACTTGTTTACTGGCCTCCTGAGGACTCCGTTGGCCGTGCGAATTTCGGCCGATCTAGCGACCCCGTCCTTTCCATGAATAAGGTGGACCACACGACCTCTCCTCCACTTCGACCTAGGCTCATTATCATCGCAGAGAAGTACGAGGCAGCCAATATGAATGGGTTTGGCTGGACGAAACCATTTAGATCGCCTTGTCAACTCTGGGAGATACTCCTTAATCCAGCGCTTCCACAATCCATTTTTAAAATTCTGTAACAATCTCCATTGTTTCCGAGAGGAACAGGCTCGATGATCATATTCTCCCGGAGTTTGCGTCGAGCTGCTACATCCAAGGAGAAAATGGTTAGGAGTTATTGGTTCTGGCTCATCTGGAGTAACAGGTAGGTGCGTCAACGGCCTCGAATTAATAATGTTTTCAGTTTCCACGAGGAGGGAATATAGTGTGTCTATACGGGGTGCATGTTCTTTCAATACGACCCCTAGAGATCGTTTTACTGACTGCACTAAGCGTTCCCATGAACCTCCTGCCGACGGATTGGATGGCGTATTGAATTTCCATTTTATTCCTAATGGCACAAGTTTAGACTGCATAACTCCATGGTCTAGAAACCCCACCTCACCTGATAACTCCTTAGTAAGTCCGACAAAGTTAGTACCGTTATCGCTACGGATTTGTATAGGTACCCCTCTTCTATTAATGAAATTTCTGATACATAGTATGCAGGCGTCACTAGAGAGATCCGTAGCTATTTCTAAGTGCACTGCTCTGATTGTTAAGCATGTGAACAATGCAACCCATCTCTTCTCACGTTGCCGCCTGATTGTAACATCTACGGGCCCAAAATAGTCCAAGCCCACGTAGGTAAAAGGCCGTATGTATGGTGTTACCCGATCCACAGGAAGTTGGCCCATTATTGGCTGTTGTGGCGCCGCCTTTCTAATCTTACATTTGGTGCATTTCGATGTTACCTTATTAACGGCCGACCTAAGGGCTGGAACCCAATACTTTTGCCTAATCTCATTAATTACCGTACTGGTGTTTCCATGGTGAAATTGGCAGTGATACCATTTTATCACAATATCGGTGAAGTTGTGGTTTTTGGGAAGGATACATGGCTTTCGAGCTTCATAAGTCATCGTGACTGCATTATCCAACCGCCCTTGCACACGCATTAACCCTTCTTCATCTAGAAATGGGCATAAAGATTTTATATCACTTGATCTGTCAACTAGCAATTTCTTTTCCAGGCATTTGTATTCCTGGTGGAAAGATGACATCTGGACTAGACGACATAATATCTTTTCAGCCCAACTCTCTTCTTCAATATTGAGGTCGCCTCTTATCTTTGTCTTCGAAACATTAGCATTATTAATGAACCGAAGGGCCCATGCCATAGCTCTTTTGAGTCTCCTAAAGTTGGAGAACCGGGAGAAATCAACAATTGGACCGTTCTTGGCGACTGCAGTCAGCACATAGTACTTTGATCTCAACTCTGAAGAATCATACTCATTGTTGACTATTTCCATAATTGGCCAAGTATTTTCTGGTTCTAGTAGAAAGGAGGGTCCATTTTTCCAACGATTTTCAGGATTATAAGTCTTCAACGGCCGAGTGGCGTCATCGGCTGGATTCATTGTGCCTGGTACCCATTTCCATTCATCTGCCACAGAACCCTCCAATATTTCACCTACACGGTTCGCAACATATTGTTTATATTTCCTGGCATCCGACTGGATCCACCTTAGTACAGTATTAGAATCTGTCCAGTATTGAACCCGTGTTACTTTCCTATTTTGAGATTCAAATATATGATATTTAAGGCGCACAGCGAACACTGCTGCTTGCAGCTCTAAACGAGGAACGGATTTGTATTTAGTTGGGGCAACAAATGTCTTTCCACAAATAAACAATACATTGTATTCATCATTTCTCTTTATACGCCAATATGCGACCACAGCCATCGCTAGTTCGCTAGCATCGCTAAATATATGTAATTCTTTAAAAGTATTATTAAAATCATGACAGTAGCATCTTGGTATTCTAAAGTCCTTTACCTTTTTCATTTCACGCCACCAAATAATCCACCTATCATACAGCTCATCAGGGAGATAATCATCCCACCCCATACCAAGCCTCCATAATGACTGCATGAATATTTTTCCCGTCACCGTGATATTAGCCACAAATCCAAATGGATCGAACGTAGACATAACAATGCTCAATGCTTCTCTTTTGGTCGGTTTCCTCCTTAGTTCAACTACATCACTAGCCACACGATGGTATTTCAAAATAAAGATGAACTCGTCAGTGGAAGGATTCCATTGCAGGCCCAGTATTCTTTCAACTTTGTCGGCTGATACGTCCACCATAGCGACTGGCGACTCTTCAAAGTTTTGCATGACCTGTTCGGAATTGGAGACTATTTTGCATAATTCGAAACCTGCTTGTTTATGAATATTTTGGACTTCTTTGACGATCGCTATAGCTTCAGAAACGGATGGGAAACAGTCCACGTAGTCGTCCACGTAGTGGCGATCTATAATGGCGCTCATGACACGAGTGTTTCCGCAGCAAAATCTTTTGGCATTTTCGTTTTTAATGTGCTGAGCAATTGTAGGTGAACATGCGGCCCCAAAAATCAATCTTTTCATGACACATTGCTGTACCGTATTTTTATCCTTTTCACTTTTCCACAAAAATCTCTGGGCATTTATGTCTTCACCTCTAATTGCAACTTGTAAAAACATTTCACGTATATCGCCGCATACCGCAACTGGAAATTCTCTAAATTTATACAATACTGATATGAGCGAGTTGTTTAGATTGGGTCCAGTCAACAATCTGTCGTTCAACGATATACCATGAGCTTTGGCTGCTGCATCAAAGACTATCCGAATTTTGCCTTTATTGGGATTTCTGACAGCAAAGTGTGGTAAAAAGAATGTTTTTGGCGAAATTTGTGTCTCGACGCTAGATAGCCGTTTCGCATATCCTTTTCTAAACAAATCGTCCATCCTTTCAGTATACTCTTCCTCAAAGGCTTTATCTTTCTTAAATTTCTTTTGAAGAATGTCATATCGATTCAGTGCCATCTGGTAACTCGAAGGGAAGTCTATGTTATCGAATTTCCATAACAAACCACACTCGTACCGATCACCCACATATTTTGTTGTAGCATGCATAATTTCTATGGCCCTTTCATGGTATTTTGGAACGACGGGTTTAGTATTTAATTTTACACCACAGGATTCTACTTCGAAGTACTTCTCCATCATTTCTTTCATTTGATCGTCAGATGTGTTCGACTCTATTGCATTAGTACAACAAATCATTTTAGTATTTTTGTTTGTCTCTTCCAGTGGACCATATACTACAACCCCGAGTTTACATTTTATAACGAATGGTCCACTACCTGTATTTGTTGGAATCTCTGTAGGTACTGTTAAATATGCATGCGCAATACTAATTATCATTTTGGGTTTTGCAGCAACGTAATCAATAATTGGCATATTTTTTAAAGTGGAATACTTTTCCGCCAGCTGGCGTTTCAAAATGCTCTGTGTGGGTAATTCCAAATTATTTATGAGATATACTTTTCTCATGTTATATTTTTCGTTTGTGTTATCATGTGGGCTGACTACTATATCAATGACTTCAGTTCTTTCTGATATAGACTTGCTATTAAGCCACTGCAATTTGAGTGTATCGGGTTTTCCCTTCATACCTAATTGTCGCGCTACTTCCCAGTCCAGCATAGTTGCATTTGCTCCATCGTCTATGAAAGCGTATATCGAAACTTCTTTTTCCTGGTGGTATAATTTAATAGGGATGATCTGGAATAATACATCCACATTACGTTTGTCGACGTGGCAACTCACTCTTTCGTCGGGGCAGTGCACATTTTCCTCAGTTTGGTTTATTTCATCTTTATGCAATAGGCGGTTATGTTTGCGAGTGCATTGGTTTATACCACAAACATTTTTTGCGAAGCACGAATTTACTTGATGGTATGGTTTTAAACAACAGAAACATAGCCGTAGCTCCTTCACTTTTTTCCACCTTTCATCGACATTCACACCTTGGAACAAATCGCACTCGTGTAGATACCTACAGCCACCTTGGCAGATCAAACATTTCTTTTCGGATACACTAACCATTGCATACTTATTTCCCTTTTGAGCAGAATTAAATTGTTGCCGTCTACCAGCTGCTTCTGTTGAAGTGCTCGGTAATGCATCTGATACCATATTAGCAAGTCTTCTCATACAGTTTAGCCATTCACTAAAATCCAGAATTGTGGGTGCAGTCGTCATAGTAAAACATTTCTCAGCCCATTGCATTTGTTTACTTGGTGGTAGTTTAGACACTAATTCGCTTAGCAATGAGGGGTTTGACAAGTGATGATTGCCTTCAACTGATTTCAAAAACATTGCCATATTATTTACTTTGTTTGCAAATGTTACTATCTGATCTAATCTTCCTTCTAATACTGGCTGGCACATTCTGACTTTCTGAATTTGGCTTTTGATTAATACTTCGGGGCGGCCGTATGTTTCTTTTAATACTTCAATTATAGCTTTCACATTCTTTGAACTGGACAGCAGTGACTCAACCGTTTCGCGCGCTGCACCCTGTATTGCTTCCCGTATACGAATGATATTTTGCAGGTCTGTATACTCAAATTCAGCTGTCGTGGCTCTAAAATCCTCATAAAATATTTGCCAGGTTTCGGGATGGCCTTCAAACTTTGGTAAGGGGTATATTTTCTTTGCTGCGATAGGGTGACTGCATTGGCTGTGGAATGAACAATTGGTATTGGACTCACCTGGGATGCGTTCTTCTCCAGCATTGTTTTGTGGCTGCATATTTTCGGATGTGGAATTTGCGGTTTGAGCTGCGTGGAATTCCTGCCTTAGCTCATTAATCGAGCTTTTCGTCTGATTATTATTTGCCACAATCAAGTTATGTAGTGCTGTCATCTGCCGCTGAAACTCCCTCTGCATTTCCATTATTTGCTTTGATACATCTACCTGTGGTCCTTTTTGTGGTGTATTAGAGTTCTGATTTTGAGCTCCATTCTTTGGCGTATTGGGCTTTGAATTTACTATTTGCTGTTGTTCCATGTCCATTAGTCTGGCTGGTGGAATGCCTTTATTTTTCCTTTCGCTTCTTCTAACGGTCGTAGAATCGTTCATACATACATAAGTATTGATGCCCTTGATATATGTATATTATTCAATTCTAACTGTTTTTACTGTCTGCGCTGTAGTGACGTTGGCAGAATATGATGTTGATTGGCGGCAGTAAAGGCGTTGCACAATGTCTCCTACTTCGTCCAATAAATGGCGGCTGAATATATGCAACGTTGTTGGCGAGTCGATTAAAGAATAAAGTTTGTCACCTTCGAGTCGTTTACCAACAAGAAAAAACAAATGGACGGCGAGTACTTTAGGCTTGGTTTATTCTCTATAAATACAAATACATTACATTTATTTCTTAATTAAAACAGAATATTTACTTAGTCGGTTAACACACTCCTTCAAACTCAAGGCACAATCTGCTTGTGAGAACATTAATGATTACTCTTAAAATGATCACTTCCATTACATCAGTTGACAGTTGACAAATTACAGTGTTTACAACTCATTTCACGACAAGCACTTTAGTCGCCGATACTGACATATCTCAGAATCCATTTTTTCACTACATAGATGAAGGTGGGTAAAAAACAACAATATGATTTTAACTTATAAATTCAATTCATTTATTATTATTAAAATATTTTAAATATTTTTAATTTTATTAAAATATATATTTGGTTTTAATCTGGAATGAAAAAACTCCAGATGTTTTTATTTGAGTTTTATTTAACCTTAACCTTTTGTCAAAAAATTGGAAGACAAAATCTTTAAGTCAACAAACTATTAAAAATGTAATTAATCAATCAATTTTTTAAAACACAGTCAATTAAATTTTTAATTGAATCAATTAAAAAATTAATTGAAATTTTCTTATGAAATCAATTAATTTTTTAATCAAGTATTTTTTTATGTCCAATTAAAAAAGTATATAAATTAAATTAAAAAAGTAACATAAAGAAATTTTGTTTAGTTTTAATTCATAAACTCGAATGGAAGGAGATTCTCTTTACATTTGTTTATACAAATCTAAAACTTTCATTTTAAGGTCTGTACTATGTTCGGTTTTCCCGTTGAAATTTTCGTGGTTACTTCATTAAAATAGTTTAATTTGAAGAAGATAATTAAATTTAATTGATGCGCATTTTATTTTTTATCGAGATTTCGTCAAGCTTTAGCAGAATTATGTTTGTTTTCATTTACAATTTTGATTATTTTAGAAAAAGTAATCGAGAAAATAAAATGATTTTCAACTCGAACATAGTACCCACCTTTAACAGCAAAAATGTTACTACATACATATTTTAATAAAAAATCACCTTTAACGTTACTAATGAATATGTAATAGATTTTTATGGAATCAATAAAAATGTTTGTGCTAATTCATAGGTCGTTTGGAAGATTTTCCATGTTATTTACTACCACTACGACCGCCATAACTAACGCCTACTCTACCACATTGCGTTCGATTAAATTTATGTGCTTCTTCAGCACAGCGTTCTTTGGTTTTAGCAAAAGGTTCAGCCATGGTCGGGAGTCAGATGGTATATCCTGACCAGCTTCTTCAGGTATAGGAATTAATTCCGATGCTATGCCCCAATCGGGTCGAGTTCTATAACTAAATATAGCACTGTTACTGTATTCTTCGATATTTCGGAACTGGAAATTGATGACATGGGTTACATCTTCTATGACCAGGTCACATGAGGCGATATCAGTTGCTATAAGATTGTTTACTTCACCAGAGATAATATCTGCAATAGCGAAATAGAATTTTTCATTCTTTTCAACAATTTCGATTGTTTGCTCGACCAAATCCAATGATACATCACGCACCGGTATGGGATTGTTCAAATAACCGTCGGTAAAATGTCGGACTCCTAGCACTTGTCATTACAGGTTGTTTATCGGGCCGTATATCCAATGATATCTTCCGAATCTGAGGGTCATAACCCATATCCAAAATACGATGAGCTTCATCTAAAAATGGATAAGTAATAGTGGCTGTGTCAATAACATTCGCTTGTACAATTTAAACGATCAGGAGTGCAGATAATAATTTCCATACTACCTCCAACACATCCAATTTGTTCACGGCGATTGCCTTCTCCATAAATCATATTCCTGAATGAATTCTGTTGTTCCCTTCTTTCTCAATTTGCATGTCAATTCACGTTTTGGCGCCAAAACGCTATGGCTGTGGAATATTTTGATGTACAACATAGCGAACAATAAAAACACTAATATGTTTACCATTTCTGTTTGTGCTGTACCGTGAGATCTTCATTTTTAATAAAATAATAAATAAAATTATTTTATTATTCTAAATTTTGAACGACAACAAACCAATCCACCGGAGTTGCCACAACTTTCGAATTTCATTTTTACCATGTTTTCTTCATGAATGCATTTTTATTGAAAATAATTGAACCTTCACATTAAGAAACATTCTCAATGTGGTCTAAAGGTGTCAAAAATGGAAACCGGGATATCTTCGTCCAAAAACACTCTTGGAGCACATGGCGTACATCAAAATGTAGGTACAGACTTCCACTTTGATGTGCCGTAAGCAGAATTTTGAACGGAGTCCATTTCTGACTTCTATGGTAGAATTTATGTTCTGCCCCCCAGTGGAAAACTTAGAATCAGGGATATCTTCGTTAAAAAACACTGTTGGAACACATGACATACATCAAAATGTAGGTAATGACCTCCACTTTGATGTACCATTAGCGGAATTTTGAGCGAAGTCCGTTCCTGCCTTCCATGGTAGAATCTATGTTCTGCCCCCCAGTGGAAAACTTGGAATCAGGGATATATTCGTTCAAAAACACTGTTGGAACTCATGACATACATCAAAATGTAGGTAATGACCACCACTTTGATGTCCCATTAGCGAAATTTTGAACGAAGTCCGTTCCTGCCTTCCATGATAAAATTTATGTTCTGCCCAACCCTGTGGAAAATTTGGAATCAGATATATCTTCGTTCAAAAACACTGTTGGAACTCATGACATACATCAACATGTAGGTAATGACCTCCACTTTGATGTACCATTAGCGAAATTTTGAACGAAGTCCGTTCCTGCCTTCCATGGTAGAATCTATGTTCTGCCCAACCCAGTGGAAAACTTGGAATCAGGGATATCTTCGTTCAAAAACACTGTTGGAACTCATGACATACATCAAAATGTAGGTAATGACCTCCACTTTGATGTACCATTAGCGAAATTTTGAACGAAGTCCGTTCCTGCCTTCCATGGTAGAATCTATGTTCTGCCCAACCCAGTGGAAAACTTGGAATCAGGGATATCTTCGTTCAAAAACACTGTTGGAACTCATGACATACATCAAAATGTAGGTAATGACCTCCACTTTGATGTCCCAATAGCGGAATTTTGAACGAAGTCCGTTCTTGGCTTCCATGGTAGAATCTATGTTCTGTCCCCAATGGAAAACTTGGAATCAGGGATATCTTCGTCCAAAAACACTGTTGGAACTCATGGCATACATCAAAATGTGGGTAATGACCTCCACTTTGATGTCCCATTAGCGGAATTTTGAACGAAGTCCGTTCTTGGCTTCCATGGTAGAATCTATATTCTGCCCCCCAGTGGAAAACTTGGAATCAGGGATATCCTCGTTCAAAAACACTGTTGGAGCACATGGCGTACATCAAAATGTAGGTAATGACTTCCACTTTGATGTCCCATAACCAGAATTTTGAACGAAGATCCTTCCTAGCTTCTATGATAGAATCTATCTACTAACCCTTAGTGGAAAAAATGTAATCGCTATTGCAGATATTACATCTGATGAAGAAAAAAATCTTATAGCAACTGCCTCACGTGCCCTGGCCATAGACGATATAACCCATGCCATCAATTTCCAATTGTGATTTCAATTATTTTTGTATTTGATTTTCAACTTATTACAAAAATCATGAATCCAATACCAAATTGTAGCCGTCGTGAAATTAATTTCAAATATTTTTGGATGAAGATATCTCAGAATCCAATTTTTTCACTACATAGATGAAGGTGGGTAAAAAACAACAATATGATTTTAACTTATAAATTCAATTCATTTATTATTATTAAAATATTTTAAATATTTTTAATTTTATTAAAATATATATTTGGTTTTAATCTGGAATGAAAAAACTCCAGATGTTTTTATTTGAGTTTTATTTAACCTTAACCTTTTGTCAAAAAATTGGAAGACAAAATCTTTAAGTCAACAAACTATTAAAAATGTAATTAATCACTCAATTTTTTAATCAAATTTAAAACACAGTCAATTAAATTTTTAATTGAACCAATTAAAAAATTAATTGAAATTTTCTTATGAAATCAATTAATTTTTTAATCAAGTATTTTTTTTTTATGTCCAATTAAAAAAGTATATAAATTAAATTAAAAAAGTAACATAAAGAAATTTTGTTTAGTTTTAATTCATAAACTCGAATGGAAGGAGATTCTCTTTACATTTGTTTATACAAATCTAAAACTTTCATTTTAAGGTCTGTACTATGTTCGGTTTTCCCGTTGAAATTTTCGTGGTTACTTCATTAAAATAGTTTAATTTGAAGAAGATAATTAAATTTAATTGATGCGCATTTTATTTTTTATCGAGATTTCGTCAAGCTTTAGCAGAATTATGTTTGTTTTCATTTACAATTTTGATTATTTTAGAAAAAGTAATCGAGAAAATAAAATGATTTTCAACTCGAACATAGTACCCACCTTTAACAGCAAAAATGTTACTACATACATATTTTAATAAAAAATCACCTTTAACGTTACTAATGAATATGTAATAGATTTTTATGGAATCAATAAAAATGTTTGTGCTAATTCATAGGTCGTTTGGAAGATTTTCCATGTTATTTACTACCACTACGACCGCCATAACTAACGCCTACTCTACCACATTGCGTTCGATTAAATTTATGTGCTTCTTCAGCACAGCGTTCTTTGGTTTTAGCAAAAGGTTCAGCCATGGTCGGGAGTCAGATGGTATATCCTGACCAGCTTCTTCAGGTATAGGAATTAATTCCGATGCTATGCCCCAATCGGGTCGAGTTCTATAACTAAATATAGCACTGTTACTGTATTCTTCGATATTTCGGAACTGGAAATTGATGACATGGGTTACATCTTCTATGACCAGGTCACATGAGGCGATATCAGTTGCTATAAGATTGTTTACTTCACCAGAGATAATATCTGCAATAGCGAAATAGAATTTTTCATTCTTTTCAACAATTTCGATTGTTTGCTCGACCAAATCCAATGATACATCACGCACCGGTATGGGATTGTTCAAATAACCGTCGGTAAAATGTCGGACTCCTAGCACTTGTCATTACGGGTTGTTTATCGGGCCGTATATCCAATGATATCTTCCGAACCCATATTTCAACCGTCGAACGGAACGGACGTGTTTTTTAATAGCGGATGAAATCATCGTAATAAGTACCTACTACGAATTTCAAGTGTGGTGGGATATTAGGCCACCATGCAGAGAAATTCAAAGACATCCACTGGGTTGCTAACTTCAGGGCCCAGTGGACGAGTATCGACTGGAGTTATAGATTTGGGCAATGACCAAGATTTAGGCCCAATTAGTCGACCTGTAGACGGGTCGACAGGTGGCGACAATTTGACAAGTCGGACCTTTTCCAAGGTAACGGTATCAAAAGGAGGTAATCCCTCACGAAAGAGATTCAAAGAACGCAGAAATGCTTTGTTTATCCTAAAGAAATTGGGATCAGTCGACCCAAGCACGTTGTCGGCTAAACAAAGCGATTCCTTAAAATGGGCTCAAGGAATTCTTGAGGCTGGAAAAAGGGAACGATCACCGGATGAGCTGCCATCCTCCAAAAGGGATCAACGATCGTTTGCCTCAGTTGCTAAAGACAGCCTTGTGATGGCTATCATAAATAAAGGAGCATTGGACGGTATGGTTCCAAAGCACAAATGGGGGGAAATTGAGAATGCTTTGTCTGGCGTCTACTCACAGGTGCTGGAAAAGTTTCCCGGCCCAGATCCTCGACACCAAGAGGCTGGTTGGTATCAAGGACGATTTAAGCTAGTCGCATTTGAGGACCAGAGGTCTATAGAATGTTTTAAAGCTGCTCTGATACTAATTGGTGAAGTTTGGGAAGGAGCTGCTCTAGAGTTAGTCGAGAAGAAAGACATACCGGCTAGACCAAGAGCACATGCGTGGATACCTGCAAACCCTCCTGACCCTGAATCTGTTTTAAATAGACTGAAACAATGCAATCCAGATCTTCCAACAGCTGATTGGAAGGTTGGCCGTTTGGATGAAGTGGATGGGCCAAGACGGCATGCAGTGTTTATATTGAACACTCAGTCTTTGCCACATCTAGCAAAGTCCCAGGGCCGTGTATGTTATGGCTTTCATTATATCCAAATGAAGGTGTATAAAAACGATCAGCTAAAGGATTCAGAAATGGACAAGCCTCTGTCTGAATCAGAAGTAAGCGGATCCTCTTGCGAAGTCGAGGGGGATACCAAGACATTTGAAGACATGGATAGATTCCGTATGCGTGAGGAGGCTTCTACTGCCTCAGAACTCACCAAAGTTGAACCTATGGTTATTGCGAGAGTCACCGATATCTCTGAAGAGGACATTCTTGATGACTCGATTGAAGCGGCTGATGTGACGGTTGTTGAAAATCTCGATGGTCCTACGGATCCTCCAGATAAATCTTCATCATTGTAAGGCTGCATGTGCTGCCTTAAAAGTTCTCCTGATGAAAGGGGACATAGATATAGTTCTTATTCAAGAACCATATGTTTATAAAAACAAAATATGTGAATTAAGTACTCCGGGGTTCAAACTATTGCAGTATACTGGTAATGATGTAAATCGAGCCTGTATAATTGCTAAAAACGAGCTCAACTTGTTTCTGCTTCCTTCAATGTGCAATACAGACACTGTCGTTGCCAGTTTAGAAATAGCCAAAT
The DNA here is from genome assembly GCF_050003625.1 of Haematobia irritans. Lineage (NCBI taxonomy): Eukaryota > Metazoa > Arthropoda > Insecta > Diptera > Muscidae > Haematobia > Haematobia irritans. The sequence continues at coordinate 108,919,317 of NC_134398.1, read as the reverse complement.
GCAAATATTGGGTATCTTCGGTCTACATGGGACATGACAGGGAGATGCCTCCATATGCCGTTAAGACCTTAGTGGAGGAGTCACGGAAAACAAAGACGAAACTCATTATGGGATGCGATGCGAATGCACATCATAGTATATGGGGAAGTAGTGATACTAATGCAAGGGGAGAGTCGCTAATAGAGTTTATTTTGCGTACTAATCTGGTAGTTTGCAACAAGGGAGATGTCCCAACCTTTGTCACTAAAAACAGGCAAGAGGTTTTGGACATCACCTTGGCCTCGCAAGAACTGAATGAAATGATATCTGAGTGGCATGTTTTAAGTGAACACAGCTTCTCAGATCATCGCTACATCAGTTTCAAATTTGATGTTCATACCACCAAGACCATATTTCCGCCAAATGCAAGGAAAGCTGACTGGAATAGGTATAGGGAATCGTTCAATATGATGATACCGGAAATACCAGAGACAAATATGAGAAATGTGCAAGATATCGAATACGCAGTGGAGCGGATTACTAAGGCCTTCAACATCTCACTGAAAGCTGCATGCCCTAGAGGAAAGCCAAGGGGGAAACATCGACCACCATGGTGGTCTACGGAATTAAGTAATATGAGGAAATCCTACAGGAAGCTCTTTAACAAGGCAAAGTCCACCAGAGCTTCTGAGGACTGGGACGCTTACAAGAAGATTCTGAGAGGATACAAGCGAGAACTGAGAAAGGCTCAGCATAACTCTTGGAATGCTTACTGCAGCAGTATTGAGAATACGTCCGAGGCTTCCAGACTACGGAAGGTTCTAGCATCCACCAACTCCGCTCCAGGTTTCATTAAAACATCGGAGGGCAATTGGACAACGTCCAGTGAGGAGACGCTGGAGGTACTATTGGACACACATTTTCCTGGAAATCAGACGGTTGAACCATGTACTGGCGGTGCCACAGTTGCTCAGCGGTCGTTTCCTGTCGAGGAAATTGTATCGGAAACTAGAATAAGATGGGCGCTAAATAGCTTTGGACCATTCAAATCCCCTGGACCTGATGGAATTACTCCGGCGGAGTTACAAGCTGTAACTGACAAAATTATCCCCTGGTTGTCGGTGATATATAAAGGATGTATCAACTTATCATATATCCCAGGAAAGTGGAGGGAAACAAAAGTCGTCTTCATACCTAAAGCGGGAAAAGCCTCTCACTCGAGGGCGAAGGATTTCCGACCAATCAGCTTATCCTCATTCCTACTTAAGACTCTGGAGAGGATGATAGATATTTATCTTAGAACTAGCATCGATTCAAGTTTGTTCTCGAAACGACAGCATGCATACTCGAAGGGCAGGTCTACTGAGACCGCACTACATGAACTAGTCAGCTTTATTGAAAGCTCACTATCTGTCAAAGAATACACAATCGTGGCGTTTCTAGACATCGAAGGGGCGTTCAATAATGTCCATCCGAGCTCGATATTAAATGGACTGACAACTCTGAATGTTGATCCATGTATACTCAGGCTGTTAGACGAACTGCTAATGAAGAGACGTATTTCAGCCACACTGGGACAAGCAAACATACAAAAGTATGTGAACAGAGGCACTCCCCAAGGAGGAGTTCTATCACCTCTTCTTTGGAATGTTGCTATAAATAGCCTTCTGGTTACTCTAGAAAAAGAAAGGATAAAAGTGGTGGCATACGCAGATGATGTAGCTCTGGCAGTCAGGGGAAAATTCCCATCCACAATCAGAGATATTATTCAGAGGGCCCTCCGGATGACTGAAAAATGGGCGAAAGACAATGGTCTTGGGGTAAATCCCGCAAAGACAGAATTAGTCATGTACTGCAAAGATCGCAAAACTCCCACGGTTAGGCCTATTTCCTTAGGGGGTATTGAAATTCCCTTTGGTGATTGTGCAAAATACCTTGGCGTTATTTTGGACAGGAAGCTGAACTTTAAGCTTAATATTGAAGAAAGGGCGAGGAAGGCAACTGTAGCTTTGTACTCGTGCAAAAAGGCAATAGGAAAAAAGTGGGGACTAAAACCAAAAATTGTGCATTGGCTATACACGGCAGTGGTTAGACCTATAATGCTATATGGTGTTGTAGTCTGGTGGCCGGCACATCAGAAACCGACTGGTTTAGATAAAGTTCAGCGTATGGCGTGTTTGTGTATTTCAGGCGCATTCAGCAAGACAGGAACAAATTCCCTTAATGTCATGCTGCATCTATTGCCTTTAGACATTTTGGCCAAACAGTCAGCTGCAACAACGGCTGTGCGGTTGCGCGAACTATCGCTGTGGTCGGAAAAAGGTTACGGTCACAGTTCTGTCCTCAAAACAATGTCAGATGTGCCTAACGTAGTGGATTACACCTTGGCGAGTCCACTTTTCGACAAAAAGTTTGAGACTCTAATCCCCAACAGTGAGGCGTGGTGTACACAGACCCCGGGGAATAAAAGATATATAGATTTCTATACTGATGGCTCCAAATTGAATGGACAAGTGGGGTTCGGAGTATATTCTAAAGATCTGGAAATTCGAATAGCGAAAAGATTACCTAATCACTGTAGTGTTTTTCAGGCTGAAATATTAGCAATAAGAGAGGTGGCGAATTGGCTGAGAAGTAATGTTCCAACAAATATTGGCATTAATATATACTCAGACAGTCAACCTGCAATAAAATCCTTGGACTCTGTGTTCCTCAACTCGAAAACGGCCATCGACTGCCGCAAATCTCTCAATGAGATGGCTGAGCAGTACAATATTCACCTAATATGGGTGCCTGGCCATAGGAACATACCGGGGAACTGCGTAGCGGATGAGTTGGCAAGGCTAGGAACTACCTTACATATTCCAGGGGAACTAGAATTTGTTGGTATGCCCCTAGCTACCTGCAAGCTCATGCTGCGTGAGAAGGCTGTTATGATGGCAAATGTTCGATGGGAGAATTGCAAGGGTTGTAACGACACCAAGCAAATATGGCCCCATTTCAACTTAAACCGCACACTAGATATGCTAATGTTCTCGAGACGTCAGATATCACTCCTGATATCTGCTATAACGGGTCGCTGCCTGATAGGAGATTTTGCAAAAACTATTGGCGCGAAGTATAATGACTATTGTATGAGCTGTCATGATGCGGAGGAAAAAGAATCAATTAAACACCTCTTGTGTGAGTGTCCTGCATTTTGTGTAAAGCGCAAGCAACTTTTAGGAGCATATAGCTTCAGATTACTGGCGGATCTGGAAAACGTTAACTTAAGCAGTCTGCTAATGTTTTTGGAACAATCTGGTTGGTTCAACAAAGAAAAATAATCAAGAAGGTTCAGCGGTTAAAACTAGAAGTGCCCATATGTAATAGGTACTTTTAGTTAATGTGGTATCACAATGGACTGAATAGTCTAAGTGAGCCTGAATCTTAATCGGGCTGCCACTTTAACCTAACCTAACCTAACCATCTTCCGAATCTGAGGGTCAAAACCCATATCCAAAATACGATGAGCTTCATCTAAAAATGGATAAGTAATAGTGGCTGTGTCAATAACATTCGCTTATACAATTTAAACGATCAGGAGTGCAGATAATAATTTCCATACTACCTCCAACACATCCAATTTGTTCACGGCGATTGCCTTCTCCATAAATCATATTCCTGAATGAATTCTGTTGTTCCCTCCTTTCTCAATTTGCATGCCAATTCACGTATTGGCGCCAAAACGCTATGGCTGTGGAATATTTTGATGTACAACATAGCGAACAATAAAAACACTAATATGTTTACCATTTCTGTTTGTGCTGTACCGTGAGATCTTCATTTTTAATAAAATAATAAATAAAATTATTTTATTATTCTAAATTATGAACGACAACAAACCAATCCACCGGAGTTGCCACAACTTTCGAATTTCATTGTTACCAAGTTTTCTTCATGAATGCATTTTTATTGAAAATAATTGAACCTTCACATTAAGAAACATTCTCAATGTGATCTAAAGGTGTCAAAAATGGAAACCGGGATATCTTCGTCCAAAAACACTCTTGGAGCTCATGGCGTACATCAAAATGTAGGTAATGACTTCCACTTTGATGTGCCGTAAGCAGAATTTTGAACGGAGTCCGTTTCTGACTTCTATGGTAGAATCTATGTTCTGCCCCCCCAGTGGAAAACTTAGAATCAGGGATATCTTCGTTAAAAAACACTGTTGGAACACATGACATACATCAAAATGTAGCTAATGACCTCCACTTTGATGTCCCATTAGCGGAATTTTGAACGAAGTCCGTTCCTGCCTTCCATGGTAGAATCTATGTTCTGCCCCCCAGTGGAAAACTTGGAATCAGGGATATCTTCGTTCAAAAACACTGTTGGAACTCATGACATACATCAAAATGTAGGTAATGACCTCCACTTTGATGTCCCATTAGCGAAATTTTGAACGAAGTCTGTTCCTGCCTTCCATGATAAAATTTATGTTCTGCCCAACCCAGTGGAAAACTTGGAATCAGAGATATCTTCGTTCAAAAACACTGTTGGAACACATGACATACATCAAAATGCGGGTAATGACCTCCACTTTGATATCCCATTAGCGGAATTGTGAACGAAGACCGTTCCTGGCTTCCATGGTAGAATCTATGTTCTGCCCCCCAGTGGAAAACTTGGAATCAGGGATATCTTCGTTCAAAAACACTGTTGGAACTCATGACATACATCAAAATGTAGGTAATGACCTCCACTTTCATGTACCATTAGCGGAATTTTGAACGAAGTCCGTTCCTGCCTTCCATGGTAGAATCTATGTTCTGCCCCCCAGTGGAAAACTTGGAATCAGGGATATCTTCGTTCAAAAACACTGTTGGAACTCATGACATACATCAAAATGTAGGTAATGACCTCTACTTTCATGTACCATTAGCGGAATTTTGAACGAAGGCCGTTCCTGCCTTCCATGATAAAATTTATGTTCTGCCCCCAGTGGAAAACTTGGAATCAGGGATATCTTCGTTCAAAAACACTGTTGGAACTCATGACATACATCAAAATGTAGGTAATGACCTCCACTTTGATGTCCCATTAGCGAAATTTTGAACGAAGTGCGTTCCTGGCTTCCATGGTAAAATTTATGTTCTACCCGGGCAGTGGAAAACTTGGAATCAGAGATATCTTCGTTCAAAAACACTGTTGGAACACATGACATACATCAAAATGTGGGTAATGACCTCCACTTTGATGTCCCATTAGCGGAATTTTGAACGAAGTCCGTTCTTGGCTTCCATGGTAGAATCTATGTTCTGCCCCCAGTGGAAAACTTGGAATCAGGGATATCTTCGTCCAAAAACACTGTTGGAACTCATGGCATACATCAAAATGTAGGTATTGACCTCCACTTTGATGTCCCATTAGCGGAATTTTGAACGATGTTCGTTCCTGGCTTCCATGGTAGAATCTATATTCTGCCCCCACCCCCAGTGGAAAACTTGGAATCAGGGATAGCCTCGTTCAAAAACACTGTTGGAGCACATGGCGTACATCAAAATGTAGGTAATGACTTCCACTTTGATGTCCCATAACCATAATTTTGAACGAAGATCCTTCCTAGCTTCCATGATAGAATCTATCTACTAACCCTTAGTGGAAAAAATGTAATCGCTATTGCAGATATTACATCTGGTGAAGAAAAAAATCTTATAGCAACTGTCTCACGTGCCCTGGCCATAGACGATATAACCCATGTCATCAATTTCCAATTGTGATTTCAATTATTTTTGTATTTGATTTTCAGCTTATTACAAAAAATCATGAATCCAATTACCAAATTGTAGCCGCCGTGAAATTAATTTCAAATATTTTTGGATGAAGATATCTCAGAATCCATTTTTTTTCACTACATAGATGAAGGTGGGTAAAAAAACAATATGATTTTAACTTATAAATTCAATTCATTTATTATTATTAAAATATTTTAAAAATTTTTAATTTTGTTAAAATATATATTTGGTTTTAATCTGGAATGAAAAAACTCCAGATGTTTTTATTTGAGTTTTATTTAACCTTAACCTTTTGTCAAAAAATTGGAAGACAAAATCTTTAAGTCAACAAACTATTAAAAATGTAATAATCAATCAATTTTTTAATCAAATTTAAAACACAGTCAATTAAATTTTTAATTGAATCAATTAAAAAAATTAATTGAAATTTTCTTATGAAATCAATTAATTATATAATCAAGTATTTTTTTATGTCCAATTTAAAAAAGTATATAAATTAAATTAAAAAAGTAACATAAAGAAATTTTGTTTAGTTTTAATTCATAAACTCGAATGGAAGGAGATTCTCTTTACATTTGTTTATACAAATCTAAAACTTTCATTTTAAGGTCTGTACTATGTTCGGTTTTCCCGTTGAAATTTTCGTGGTTACTTCATTAAAATAGTTTAATTTGAAGAAGATAATTAAATTTAATTGATGCGCATTTTATTTTTTATCGAGATTTCGTCAAGCTTTAGCAGAATTATGTTTGTTTTCATTTACAATTTTGATTATTTTAGAAAAAGTAATCGAGAAAATAAAATGATTTCCAACTCGAACATAGTACCCACCTTTAACAGCAAAAATGTTACTACATACATATTTTAATAAAAAATCACCTTTAACGTTACTAATGAATATGTAATAGATTTTTATGGAATCAATAAAAATGTTTGTGCTAATTCATAGGTCGTTTGGAAGATTTTCCATGTTATTTATTACCACTACGACCGCCATAACTAACGCCTACTCTACCACATTGCGTTCGATTATGTGCTTCTTCAGCACAGCGTTCTTTGGTTTTAGCAAAAGGTTCAGCCATGGTCGGGAGTCAGATGGTATATCCTGACCAGCTTCTTCAGGTATAGGAATTAATTCCGATGCTATGCCCCAATCGGATCGAGTTCTATAACTAAATATAGCACTGTTACTGTATTCTTCGATATTTCGGAACTGGAAATTGATGACATGGGTTACATCTTCTATGACCAGGTCACATGAGGCGATATCAGTTGCTATAAGATTGTTTACTTCACCAGAGATAATATCTGCAATAGCGAAATAGAATTTTTCATTCTTTTCAACAATTTCGATTGTTTGCTCGACCAAATCCAATGATACATCACGCACCGGTATGGGATTGTTCAAATAACCGTCGGTAAAATGTCGGACTCCTAGCACTTGTCATTACGGGTTGTTTATCGGGCCGTATATCCAATGATATCTTCCGAATCTGAGGGTCAAAACCCATATCCAAAATACGATGAGCTTCATCTAAAAATGGATAAGTAATAGTGGCTGTGTCAATAACATTCGCTTGTACAATTTAAACGATCAGGAGTGCAGATAATAATTTCCATACTACCTCCAACACATCCAATTTGTTCACGGCGATTGCCTTCTCCATAAATCATATTCCTGAATGAATTCTGTTGTTCCCTTCTTTCTCAATTTGCATGTCAATTCACGTTTTGGCGCCAAAACGCTATGGCTGTGGAATATTTTGATGTACAACATAGCGAACAATAAAAACACTAATATGTTTACCATTTCTGTTTGTGCTGTACCGTGAGATCTTCATTTTTAATAAAATAATAAATAAAATTATTTTATTATTCTAAATTATGAACGACAACAAACCAATCCACCGGAGTTGCCACAACTTTCGAATTTCATTGTTACCAAGTTTTCTTCATGAATGCATTTTTATTGAAAATAATTGAACCTTCACATTAAGAAACATTCTCAATGTGATCTAAAGGTGTCAAAAATGGAAACCGGGATATCTTCGTCCAAAAACACTCTTGGAGCACATGGCGTACATCAAAATGTAGGTAATGACTTCCACTTTGATGTGCCGTAAGCAGAATTTTGAACGGAGTCCGTTTCTGACTTCTATGGTAGAATCTATGTTCTGCCCCCCCCCAGTGGAAAACTTAGAATCAGGGATATCTTCGTTAAAAAACACTGTTGGAACACATGACATACATCAAAATGTAGCTAATGACCTCCACTTTGATGTCCCATTAGCGAAATTTTGAACGAAGTCCGTTCCTGCCTTCCATGATAAAATTTATGTTCTGCCCCCCAGTGGAAAACTTGGAATCAGGGATATCTTCGTTAAAAAACACTGTTGGAACACATGACATACATCAAAATGTGGGTAATGACCTCCACTTTGATATCCCATTAGCGGAATTGTGAACGAAGACCGTTCCTGGCTTCCATGGTAGAATCTATGTTTTGCCCCCAGTGGAAAACTTGGAATCAGGGATATCTTCGTTCAAAAACACTGTTGGAACTCATGACATACATCAAAATGTAGGTAATGACCTCCACTTTCATGTACCATTAGCGGAATTTTGAACGAAGTCCGTTCCTGCCTTCCATGGTAGAATCTATGTTCTGCCCCCCAGTGGAAAACTTGGAATCAGGGATATCTACGTTCAAAAACACTGTTGGAACTCATGACATACATCAAAATGTAGGTAATGACCTCCACTTTGATGTCCCATTAGCGAAATTTTGAACGAAGTCCGTTCCTGCCTTCCATGATAAAATTTATGTTCTGCCAAACCCAGTGGAAAACTTGGAATCAGGGATATCTTCGTTAAAAAACACTGTTGGAACACATGACATACATCAAAATGTAGGTAATGACCTCTACTTTCATGTACCATTAGCGGAATTTTGAACGAAGGCCGTTCCTGCCTTCCATGATAAAATTTATGTTCTGCCCCCAGTGGAAAACTTGGAATCAGGGATATCTTCGTTCAAAAACACTGTTGGAACTCATGACATACATCAAAATGTAGGTAATGACCTCCACTTTGATGTCCCATTAGCGAAATTTTGAACGAAGTGCGTTCCTGGCTTCCATGGTAAAATTTATGTTCTACCCGGGCAGTGGAAAACTTGGAATCAGAGATATCTTCGTTCAAAAACACTGTTGGAACACATGACATACATCCAAATGTGGGTAATGACCTCCACTTTGATGTCCCATTAGCGGAATTTTGAACGAAGTCCGTTCTTGGCTTCCATGGTAGAATCTATGTTCTGCCCCCAGTGGAAAACTTGGAATCAGGGATATCTTCGTCCAAAAACACTGTTGGAACTCATGGCATACATCAAAATGTAGGTATTGACCTCCACTTTGATGTCCCATTAGCGGAATTTTGAACGATGTTCGTTCCTGGCTTCCATGGTAGAATCTATATTCTGCCCCCACCCCCAGTGGAAAACTTGGAATCAGGGATAGCCTCGTTCAAAAACACTGTTGGAGTACATGGCGTACATCAAAATGTAGGTAATGACTTCCACTTTGATGTCCCATAACCATAATTTTGAACGAAGATCCTTCCTAGCTTCCATGATAGAATCTATCTACTAACCCTTAGTGGAAAAAATGTAATCGCTATTGCAGATATTACATCTGGTGAAGAAAAAAATCTTATAGCAACTGTCTCACGTGCCCTGGCCATAGACGATATAACCCATGTCATCAATTTCCAATTGTGATTTCAATTATTTTTGTATTTGATTTTCAGCTTATTACAAAAAATCATGAATCCAATTACCAAATTGTAGCCGTCGTGAAATTAATTTCAAATATTTTTGGATGAAGATATCTCAGAATCCATTTTTTTCACTACATAGATGAAGGTGGGTAAAAAAACAATATGATTTTAACTTATAAATTCAATTCATTTATTATTATTAAAATATTTTAAACATTTTTAATTTTGTTAAAATATATATTTGGTTTTAATCTGGAATGAAAAAACTCCAGATGTTTTTATTTGAGTTTTATTTAACCTTAACCTTTTGTCAAAAAATTGGAAGACAAAATCTTTAAGTCAACAAACTATTAAAAATGTAATTAATCAATCAATTTTTTAATCAAATTTAAAACACAGTCAATTGAATCAATTAAAAAAATTAATTGAAATTTTCTTATGAAATCAATTAATTATATAATCAAGTATTTTTTATGTCCAATTTAAAAAAGTATATAAATTAAATTAAAAAAGTAACATAAAGAAATTTTGTTTAGTTTTAATTCATAAACTCGAATGGAAGGAGATTCTCTTTACATTTGTTTATACAAATCTAAAACTTTCATTTTAAGGTCTGTACTATGTTCGGTTTTCCCGTTGAAATTTTCGTGGTTACTTCATTAAAATAGTTTAATTTGAAGAAGATAATTAAATTTAATTGATGCGCATTTTATTTTTTATCGAGATTTCGTCAAGCTTTAGCAGAATTATGTTTGTTTTCATTTACAATTTTGATTATTTTAGAAAAAGTAATCGAGAAAATAAAATGATTTCCAACTCGAACATAGTACCCACCTTTAACAGCAAAAATGTTACTACATACATATTTTAATAAAAAATCACCTTTAACGTTACTAATGAATATGTAATAGATTTTTATGGAATCAATAAAAATGTTTGTGCTAATTCATAGGTCGTTTGGAAGATTTTCCATGTTAGTTACTACCACTACGACCGCCATAACTAACGCCTACTCTACCACATTGCGTTCGATTATGTGCTTCTTCAGCACAGCGTTCTTTGGTTTTAGCAAAAGGTTCAGCCATGGTCGGGAGTCAGATGGTATATCCTGACCAGCTTCTTCATGTATAGGAATTAATTCCGATGCTATGCCCCAATCGGATCGAGTTCTATAACTAAATATAGCACTGTTACTGTATTCTTCGATATTTCGGAACTGGAAATTGATGACATGGGTTATATCTTCTATGACCAGGTCACATGAGGCGATATCAGTTGCTATAAGATTGTTTGCTTCACCAGAGATAATATCTGCAATAGCGAAATAGAATTTTTCATTCTTTTCAACAATTTCGATTGTTTGCTCGACCAAATCCAATGATACATCACGCACCGGTATGGGATTGTTCAAATAACCGTCGGTAAAATGTCGGACTCCTAGCACTTGTCATTACAGGTTGTTTATCGGGCCGTATATCCAATGATATCTTCCGAATCTGAGGGTCAAAACCCATATCCAAAATACGATGAGCTTCATCTAAAAATGGATAAGTAATAGTGGCTGTGTCAATAACATTCGCTTGTACAATTTAAACGATCAGGAGTGCAGATAATAATTTCCATACTACCTCCAACACATCCAATTTGTTCACGGCGATTGCCTTCTCCATAAATCATATTCCTGAATGAATTCTGTTGTTCCCTTCTTTCTCAATTTGCATGTCAATTCACGTTTTGGCGCCAAAACGCTATGGCTGTGGAATATTTTGATGTACAACATAGCGAACAATAAAAACACTAATATGTTTACCATTTCTGTTTGTGCTGTACCGTGAGATCTTCATTTTTAATAAAATAATAAATAAAATTATTTTATTATTCTAAATTTTGAACGACAACAAACCAATCCACCGGAGTTGCCACAACTTTCGAATTTCATTTTTACCATGTTTTCTTCATGAATGCATTTTTATTGAAAATAATTGAACCTTCACATTAAGAAACATTCTCAATGTGATCTAAAGGTGTCAAAAATGGAAACCGGGATATCTTCGTCCAAAAACACTCTTGGAGCACATGGCGTACATCAAAATGTAGGTAAAGACTTCCACTTTGATGTGCCGTAAGCAGAATTTTGAACGGAGTCCGTTTCTGACTTCTATGGTAGAATCTATGTTCTGCCCCCCAGTGGAAAACTTAGAATCAGGGATATCTTCGTTAAAAAACACTGTTGGAACACATGACATACATCAAAATGTAGGTAATGACCTCCACTTTGATGTCCCATTAGCGGAATTTTGAACGAAGTCCGTTCCTGCCTTCCATGGTAGAATCTATGTTCTGCCCCCCAGTGGAAAACTTGGAATCAGGGATATATTCGTTCAAAAACACTGTTGGAACTCATGACATACATCAAAATGTAGGTAATGACCACCACTTTGATGTCCCATTAGCGAAATTTTGAACGAAGTCCGTTCCTGCCTTCCATGATAAAATTTATGTTCTGCCCAACCCTGTGGAAAATTTGGAATCAGAGATATCTTCGTTCAAAAACACTGTTGGAACACATGACATACATCAAAATGTGGGCAATGACATCCACTTTGATGTCCCATTAGCGGAATTTTGAACGAAGTCCGTTCTTGGCTTCCATGGTAGAATCTATGTTCTGTCCCAATGGAAAACTTGGAATCAGGGATATCTTCGTCCAAAAACACTGTTGGAACTCATAGCATACATCAAAATGTAGGTATTGACCTCCACTTTGATGTCCCATTAGCGGAATTTTGAACGATGTCCGTTCCTGGCTTCCATGGTAGAATCTATATTCTGCCCCTCCACCCGCAGTGGAAAACTTGGAATCAGGGATATCCTCGTTCAAAAACACTGTTGGAGCACATGGCGTACATCAAAATGTAGGTAATGACTTCCACTTTGATGTCCCATTAGCGAAATTTTGAACGAAGTTCGTTCCTGCCTTCCATGGTAGAATCTATGTTCTGCCCAACCCAGTGGAAAACTTGGAATCAGGGATATCTTCGTTCAAAAACACTGTTGGAACTCATGACATACATCAACATGTAGGTAATGACCTCCACTTTGATGTACCATTAGCGAAATTTTGAACGAAGTCCGTTCCTGCCTTCCATGGTAGAATCTATGTTCTGCCCAACCCAGTGGAAAACTTGGAATCAGGGATATCTTCGTTCAAAAACACTGTTGGAACTCATGACATACATCAAAATCTAGGTAATGACCTCCACTTTGATGTACCATTAGCGAAATTTTGAACGAAGTCCGTTCCTGCCTTCCATGGTAGAATCTATGTTCTGCCCAACCCTGTGGAAAACTTGGAATCAGGGATATCTTCGTTCAAAAACACTGTTGGAACTCATGACATACATCAAAATGTAGGTAATGACCTCCACTTTGATGTCCCAATAGCGGAATTTTGAACGAAGTCCGTTCTTGGCTTCCATGGTAGAATCTATGTTCTGTCCCCAATGGAAAACTTGGAATCAGGGATATCTTCGTCCAAAAACACTGTTGGAACTCATGGCATACATCAAAATGTGGGTAATGACCTCCACTTTGATGTCCCATTAGCGGAATTTTGAACGAAGTCCGTTCTTGGCTTCCATGGTAGAATCTATATTCTGCCCCCCAGTGGAAAACTTGGAATCAGGGATATCCTCGTTCAAAAACACTGTTGGAGCACATGGCGTACATCAAAATGTAGGTAATGACTTCCACTTTGATGTCCCATAACCAGAATTTTGAACGAAGATCCTTCCTAGCTTCTATGATAGAATCTATCTACTAACCCTTAGTGGAAAAAATGTAATCGCTATTGCAGATATTACATCTGATGAAGAAAAAAATCTTATAGCAACTGCCTCACGTGCCCTGGCCATAGACGATATAACCCATGTCATCAATTTCCAATTGTGATTTCAATTATGTTTGTATTTGATTTTCAACTTATTACAAAAATCATGAATCCAATTACCAAATTGTAGCCGTCGTGAAATTAATTTCAAATATTTTTGGATGAAGATATCTCAGAATCCATTTTTTTCACTACATAGATGAAGGTGGGTAAAAAACAACAATATGATTTTAACTTATAAATTCAATTCATTTATTATTATTAAAATATTTTAAATATTTTTAATTTTATTAAAATATATATTTGGTTTTAATCTGGAATGAAAAAACTCCAGATGTTTTTATTTGAGTTTTATTTAACCTTAACCTTTTGTCAAAAAATTGGAAGACAAAATCTTTAAGTCAACAAACTATTAAAAATGTAATTAATCAATCAATTTTTTAATCAAATTTAAAACACAGTCAATTAAATTTTTAATTGAATCAATTAAAAAATTAATTGAAATTTTCTTATGAAATCAATTAATTTTTTAATCAAGTATTTTTTTTTATGTCCAATTAAAAAAGTATATAAATTAAATTAAAAAAGTAACATAAAGAAATTTTGTTTAGTTTTAATTCATAAACTCGAATGGAAGGAGATTCTCTTTACATTTGTTTATACAAATCTAAAACTTTCATTTTAAGGTCTGTACTATGTTCGGTTTTCCCGTTGAAATTTTCGTGGTTACTTCATTAAAATAGTTTAATTTGAAGAAGATAATTAAATTTAATTGATGCGCATTTTATTTTTTATCGAGATTTCGTCAAGCTTTAGCAGAATTATGTTTGTTTTCATTTACAATTTTGATTATTTTAGAAAAAGTAATCGAGAAAATAAAATGATTTTCAACTCGAACATAGTACCCACCTTTAACAGCAAAAATGTTACTACATACATATTTTAATAAAAAATCACCTTTAACGTTACTAATGAATATGTAATAGATTTTTATGGAATCAATAAAAATGTTTGTGCTAATTCATAGGTCGTTTGGAAGATTTTCCATGTTATTTACTACCACTACGACCGCCATAACTAACGCCTACTCTACCACATTGCGTTCGATTATGTGCTTCTTCAGCACAGCGTTCTTTGGTTTTAGCAAAAGGTTCAGCCATGGTCGGGAGTCAGATGGTATATCCTGACCAGCTTCTTCAGGTATAGGAATTAATTCCGATGCTATGCCCCAATCGGATCGAGTTCTATAACTAAATATAGCACTGTTACTGTATTCTTCGATATTTCGGAACTGGAAATTGATGACATGGGTTATATCTTCTATGACCAGGTCACATGAGGCGATATCAGTTGCTATAAGATTGTTTGCTTCACCAGAGATAATATCTGCAATAGCGAAATAGAATTTTTCATTCTTTTCAACAATTTCGATTGTTTGCTCGACCAAATCCAATGATACATCACGCACCGGTATGGGATTGTTCAAATAACCGTCGGTAAAATGTCGGACTCCTAGCACTTGTCATTACAGGTTGTTTATCGGGCCGTATATCCAATGATATCTTCCGAATCTGAGGGTCAAAACCCATATCCAAAATACGATGAGCTTCATCTAAAAATGGATAAGTAATAGTGGCTGTGTCAATAACATTCGCTTGTACAATTTAAACGATCAGGAGTGCAGATAATAATTTCCATACTACCTCCAACACATCCAATTTGTTCACGGCGATTGCCTTCTCCATAAATCATATTCCTGAATGAATTCTGTTGTTCCCTTCTTTCTCAATTTGCATGTCAATTCACGTTTTGGCGCCAAAACGCTATGGCTGTGGAATATTTTGATGTACAACATAGCGAACAATAAAAACACTAATATGTTTACCATTTCTGTTTGTGCTGTACCGTGAGATCTTCATTTTTAATAAAATAATAAATAAAATTATTTTATTATTCTAAATTTTGAACGACAACAAACCAATCCACCGGAGTTGCCACAACTTTCGAATTTCATTTTTACCATGTTTTCTTCATGAATGCATTTTTATTGAAAATAATTGAACCTTCACATTAAGAAACATTCTCAATGTGATCTAAAGGTGTCAAAAATGGAAACCGGGATATCTTCGTCCAAAAACACTCTTGGAGCACATGGCGTACATCAAAATGTAGGCAAAGACTTCCACTTTGATGTGCCGTAAGCAGAATTTTGAACGGAGTCCGTTTCTGACTTCTATGGTAGAATCTATGTTCTGCCCCCCAGTGGAAAACTTAGAATCAGGGATATCTTCGTTAAAAAACACTGTTGGAACACATGACATACATCAAAATGTAGGTAATGACCTCCACTTTGATGTCCCATTAGCGGAATTTTGAACGAAGTCCGTTCCTGCCTTCCATGGTAGAATCTATGTTCTGCCCCCCAGTGGAAAACTTGGAATCAGGGATATATTCGTTCAAAAACACTGTTGGAACTCATGACATACATCAAAATGTAGGTAATGACCACCACTTTGATGTCCCATTAGCGAAATTTTGAACGAAGTCCGTTCCTGCCTTCCATGATAAAATTTATGTTCTGCCCAACCCTGTGGAAAATATGGAATCAGAGATATCTTCGTTCAAAAACACTGTTGGAACACATGACATACATCAAAATGTGGGCAATGACATCCACTTTGATGTCCCATTAGCGGAATTTTGAACGAAGTCCGTTCTTGGCTTCCATGGTAGAATCTATGTTCTGTCCCAATGGAAAACTTGGAATCAGGGATATCTTCGTCCAAAAACACTGTTGGAACTCATAGCATACATCAAAATGTAGGTATTGACCTCCACTTTGATGTCCCATTAGCGGAATTTTGAACGATGTCCGTTCCTGGCTTCCATGGTAGAATCTATATTCTGCCCCTCCACCCGCAGTGGAAAACTTGGAATCAGGGATATCCTCGTTCAAAAACACTGTTGGAGCACATGGCGTACATCAAAATGTAGGTAATGACTTCCACTTTGATGTCCCATTAGCGAAATTTTGAACGAAGTTCGTTCCTGCCTTCCATGGTAGAATCTATGTTCTGCCCAACCCAGTGGAAAACTTGGAATCAGGGATATCTTCGTTCAAAAACACTGTTGGAACTCATGACATACATCAACATGTAGGTAATGACCTCCACTTTGATGTACCATTAGCGAAATTTTGAACGAAGTCCGTTCCTGCCTTCCATGGTAGAATCTATGTTCTGCCCAACCCAGTGGAAAACTTGGAATCAGGGATATCTTCGTTCAAAAACACTGTTGGAACTCATGACATACATCAAAATCTAGGTAATGACCTCCACTTTGATGTACCATTAGCGAAATTTTGAACGAAGTCCGTTCCTGCCTTCCATGGTAGAATCTATGTTCTGCCCAACCCTGTGGAAAACTTGGAATCAGGGATATCTTCGTTCAAAAACACTGTTGGAACTCATGACATACATCAAAATGTAGGTAATGACCTCCACTTTGATGTCCCAATAGCGGAATTTTGAACGAAGTCCGTTCTTGGCTTCCATGGTAGAATCTATGTTCTGTCCCCAATGGAAAACTTGGAATCAGGGATATCTTCGTCCAAAAACACTGTTGGAACTCATGGCATACATCAAAATGTGGGTAATGACCTCCACTTTGATGTCCCATTAGCGGAATTTTGAACGAAGTCCGTTCTTGGCTTCCATGGTAGAATCTATATTCTGCCCCCCAGTGGAAAACTTGGAATCAGGGATATCCTCGTTCAAAAACACTGTTGGAGCACATGGCGTACATCAAAATGTAGGTAATGACTTCCACTTTGATGTCCCATAACCAGAATTTTGAACGAAGATCCTTCCTAGCTTCTATGATAGAATCTATCTACTAACCCTTAGTGGAAAAAATGTAATCGCTATTGCAGATATTACATCTGATGAAGAAAAAAATCTTATAGCAACTGCCTCACGTGCCCTGGCCATAGACGATATAACCCATGTCATCAATTTCCAATTGTGATTTCAATTATGTTTGTATTTGATTTTCAACTTATTACAAAAATCATGAATCCAATTACCAAATTGTAGCCGTCGTGAAATTAATTTCAAATATTTTTGGATGAAGATATCTCAGAATCCATTTTTTTCACTACATAGATGAAGGTGGGTAAAAAACAACAATATGATTTTAACTTATAAATTCAATTCATTTATTATTATTAAAATATTTTAAATATTTTTAATTTTATTAAAATATATATTTGGTTTTAATCTGGAATGAAAAAACTCCAGATGTTTTTATTTGAGTTTTATTTAACCTTAACCTTTTGTCAAAAAATTGGAAGACAAAATCTTTAAGTCAACAAACTATTAAAAATGTAATTAATCAATCAATTTTTTAATCAAATTTAAAACACAGTCAATTAAATTTTTAATTGA
Organism: Haematobia irritans; assembly: GCF_050003625.1. Taxonomy (NCBI): domain Eukaryota; kingdom Metazoa; phylum Arthropoda; class Insecta; order Diptera; family Muscidae; genus Haematobia; species Haematobia irritans. Next base: position 108,901,444 of record NC_134398.1, on the reverse strand, counting down.
ATCAATTAAAAAATTAATTGAAATTTTCTTATGAAATCAATTAATTTTTTAATCAAGTATTTTTTTTATGTCCAATTAAAAAAGTATATAAATTAAATTAAAAAAGTAACATAAAGAAATTTTGTTTAGTTTTAATTCATAAACTCGAATGGAAGGAGATTCTCTTTACATTTGTTTATACAAATCTAAAACTTTCATTTTAAGGTCTGTACTATGTTCGGTTTTCCCGTTGAAATTTTCGTGGTTACTTCATTAAAATAGTTTAATTTGAAGAAGATAATTAAATTTAATTGATGCGCATTTTATTTTTTATCGAGATTTCGTCAAGCTTTAGCAGAATTATGTTTGTTTTCATTTACAATTTTGATTATTTTAGAAAAAGTAATCGAGAAAATAAAATGATTTTCAACTCGAACATAGTACCCACCTTTAACAGCAAAAATGTTACTACATACATATTTTAATAAAAAATCACCTTTAACGTTACTAATGAATATGTAATAGATTTTTATGGAATCAATAAAAAAGTTTGTGCTAATTCATAGGTCGTTTGGAAGATTTTCCATGTTATTTACTACCACTACGACCGCCATAACTAACGCCTACTCTACCACATTGCGTTCGATTAAATTTATATGCTTCTTCAGCACAGCGTTCTTTGGTTTTAGCAAAAGGTTCAGCCATGGTCGGGAGTCAGATGGTATATCCTGACCAGCTTCTTCAGGTATAGGAATTAATTCCGATGCTATGCCCCAATCGGATCGAGTTCTATAACTAAATATAGCACTGTTACTGTATTCTTCGATATTTCGGAACTGGAAATTGATGACATGGGTTACATCTTCTATGACCAGGTCACATGAGGCGATATCAGTTGCTATAAGATTGTTTACTTCACCAGAGATAATATCTGCAATAGCGAAATAGAATTTTTCATTCTTTTCAACAATTTCGATTGTTTGCTCGACCAAATCCAATGATACATCACGCACCGGTATGGGATTGTTCAAATAACCGTCGGTAAAATGTCGGACTCCTAGCACTTGTCATTACGGGTTGTTTATCGGGCCGTATATCCAATGATATCTTCCGAATCTGAGGGTCAAAACCCATATCCAAAATACGATGAGCTTCATCTAAAAATGGATAAGTAATAGTGGCTGTGTCAATAACATTCGCTTGTACAATTTAAACGATCAGGAGTGCAGATAATAATTTCCATACTACCTCCAACACATCCAATTTGTTCACGGCGATTGCCTTCTCCATAAATCATATTCCTGAATGAATTCTGTTGTTCCCTTCTTTCTCAATTTGCATGTCAATTCACGTTTTGGCGCCAAAACGCTATGGCTGTGGAATATTTTGATGTACAACATAGCGAACAATAAAAACACTAATATGTTTACCATTTCTGTTTGTGCTGTACCGTGAGATCTTCATTTTTAATAAAATAATAAATAAAATTATTTTATTATTCTAAATTTTGAACGACAACAAACCAATCCACCGGAGTTGCCACAACTTTCGAATTTCATTTTTACCATGTTTTCTTCATGAATGCATTTTTATTGAAAATAATTGAACCTTCACATTAAGAAACATTCTCAATGTGATCTAAAGGTGTCAAAAATGGAAACCGGGATATCTTCGTCCAAAAACACTCTTGGAGCACATGGCGTACATCAAAATGTAGGTAAAGACTTCCACTTTGATGTGCCGTAAGCAGAATTTTGAACGGAGTCCGTTTCTGACTTCTATGGTAGAATCTATGTTCTGCCCCCCAGTGGAAAACTTAGAATCAGGGATATCTTCGTTAAAAAACACTGTTGGAACACATGACATACATCAAAATGTAGGTAATGACCTCCACTTTGATGTCCCATTAGCGGAATTTTGAACGAAGTCCGTTCCTGCCTTCCATGGTAGAATCTATGTTCTGCCCCCCAGTGGAAAACTTGGAATCAGGGATATATTCGTTCAAAAACACTGTTGGAACTCATGACATACATCAAAATGTAGGTAATGACCACCACTTTGATGTCCCATTAGCGAAATTTTGAACGAAGTCCGTTCCTGCCTTCCATGATAAAATTTATGTTCTGCCCAACCCTGTGGAAAATTTGGAATCAGAGATATCTTCGTTCAAAAACACTGTTGGAACACATGACATACATCAAAATGTGGGCAATGACATCCACTTTGATGTCCCATTAGCGGAATTTTGAACGAAGTCCGTTCTTGGCTTCCATGGTAGAATCTATATTCTGTCCCAATGGAAAACTTGGAATCAGGGATATCTTCGTCCAAAAACACTGTTGGAACTCATAGCATACATCAAAATGTAGGTATTGACCTCCACTTTGATGTCCCATTAGCGGAATTTTGAACGATGTCCGTTCCTGGCTTCCATGGTAGAATCTATATTCTGCCCCCCCACCCGCAGTGGAAAACTTGGAATCAGGGATATCCTCGTTCAAAAACACTGTTGGAGCACATGGCGTACATCAAAATGTAGGTAATGACTTCCACTTTGATGTCCCATTAGCGAAATTTTGAACGAAGTCCGTTCCTGCCTTCCATGGTAGAATCTATGTTCTGCCCAACCCAGTGGAAAACTTGGAATCAGGGATATCTTCGTTCAAAAACACTGTTGGAACTCATGACATACATCAACATGTAGGTAATGACCTCCACTTTGATGTACCATTAGCGAAATTTTGAACGAAGTCCGTTCCTGCCTTCCATGGTAGAATCTATGTTCTGCCCAACCCAGTGGAAAACTTGGAATCAGGGATATCTTCGTTCAAAAACACTGTTGGAACTCATGACATACATCAAAATCTAGGTAATGACCTCCACTTTGATGTATCATTAGCGAAATTTTGAACGAAGTCCGTTCCTGCCTTCCATGGTAGAATCTATGTTCTGCCCAACCCTGTGGAAAACTTGGAATCAGGGATATCTTCGTTCAAAAACACTGTTGGAACTCATGACATACATCAAAATGTAGGTAATGACCTCCACTTTGATGTCCCAATAGCGGAATTTTGAACGAAGTCCGTTCTTGGCTTCCATGGTAGAATCTATGTTCTGTCCCCAATGGAAAACTTGGAATCAGGGATATCTTCGTCCAAAAACACTGTTGGAACTCATGGCATACATCAAAATGTGGGCAATGACCTCCACTTTGATGTCCCATTAGCGGAATTTTGAACGAAGTCCGTTCTTGGCTTCCATGGTAGAATCTATATTCTGCCCCCCAGTGGAAAACTTGGAATCAGGGATATCCTCGTTCAAAAACACTGTTGGAGCACATGGCGTACATCAAAATGTAGGTAATGACTTCCACTTTGATGTCCCATAACCAGAATTTTGAACGAAGATCCTTCCTAGCTTCTATGATAGAATCTATCTACTAACCCTTAGTGGAAAAAATGTAATCGCTATTGCAGATATTACATCTGATGAAGAAAAAAATCTTATAGCAACTGCCTCACGTGCCCTGGCCATAGACGATATAACCCATGTCATCAATTTCCAATTGTGATTTCAATTATGTTTGTATTTGATTTTCAACTTATTACAAAAATCATGAATCCAATTACCAAATTGTAGCCGTCGTGAAATTAATTTCAAATATTTTTGGATGAAGATATCTCAGAATCCATTTTTTTCACTACATAGATGAAGGTGGGTAAAAAACAACAATATGATTTTAACTTATAAATTCAATTCATTTATTATTATTAAAATATTTTAAATATTTTTAATTTTATTAAAATATATATTTGGTTTTAATCTGGAATGAAAAAACTCCAGATGTTTTTATTTGAGTTTTATTTAACCTTAACCTTTTGTCAAAAAATTGGAAGACAAAATCTTTAAGTCAACAAACTATTAAAAATGTAATTAATCAATCAATTTTTTAATCAAATTTAAAACACAGTCAATTAAATTTTTAATTGAATCAATTAAAAAATTAATTGAAATTTTCTTATGAAATCAATTAATTTTTTAATCAAGTATTTTTTTTTATGTCCAATTAAAAAAGTATATAAATTAAATTAAAAAAGTAACATAAAGAAATTTTGTTTAGTTTTAATTCATAAACTCGAATGGAAGGAGATTCTCTTTACATTTGTTTATACAAATCTAAAACTTTCATTTTAAGGTCTGTACTATGTTCGGTTTTCCCGTTGAAATTTTCGTGGTTACTTCATTAAAATAGTTTAATTTGAAGAAGATAATTAAATTTAATTGATGCGCATTTTATTTTTTATCGAGATTTCGTCAAGCTTTAGCAGAATTATGTTTGTTTTCATTTACAATTTTGATTATTTTAGAAAAAGTAATCGAGAAAATAAAATGATTTTCAACTCGAACATAGTACCCACCTTTAACAGCAAAAATGTTACTACATACATATTTTAATAAAAAATCACCTTTAACGTTACTAATGAATATGTAATAGATTTTTATGGAATCAATAAAAATGTTTGTGCTAATTCATAGGTCGTTTGGAAGATTTTCCATGTTATTTACTACCACTACGACCGCCATAACTAACGCCTACTCTACCACATTGCGTTCGATTAAATTTATATGCTTCTTCAGCACAGCGTTCTTTGGTTTTAGCAAAAGGTTCAGCCATGGTCGGGAGTCAGATGGTATATCCTGACCAGCTTCTTCAGGTATAGGAATTAATTCCGATGCTATGCCCCAATCGGATCGAGTTCTATAACTAAATATAGCACTGTTACTGTATTCTTCGATATTTCGGAACTGGAAATTGATGACATGGGTTACATCTTCTATGACCAGGTCACATGAGGCGATATCAGTTGCTATAAGATTGTTTACTTCACCAGAGATAATATCTGCAATAGCGAAATAGAATTTTTCATTCTTTTCAACAATTTCGATTGTTTGCTCGACCAAATCCAATGATACATCACGCACCGGTATGGGATTGTTCAAATAACCGTCGGTAAAATGTCGGACTCCTAGCACTTGTCATTACGGGTTGTTTATCGGGCCGTATATCCAATGATATCTTCCGAATCTGAGGGTCAAAACCCATATCCAAAATACGATGAGCTTCATCTAAAAATGGATAAGTAATAGTGGCTGTGTCAATAACATTCGCTTGTACAATTTAAACGATCAGGAGTGCAGATAATAATTTCCATACTACCTCCAACACATCCAATTTGTTCACGGCGATTGCCTTCTCCATAAATCATATTCCTGAATGAATTCTGTTGTTCCCTTCTTTCTCAATTTGCATGTCAATTCACGTTTTGGCGCCAAAACGCTATGGCTGTGGAATATTTTGATGTACAACATAGCGAACAATAAAAACACTAATATGTTTACCATTTCTGTTTGTGCTGTACCGTGAGATCTTCATTTTTAATAAAATAATAAATAAAATTATTTTATTATTCTAAATTTTGAACGACAACAAACCAATCCACCGGAGTTGCCACAACTTTCGAATTTCATTTTTACCATGTTTTCTTCATGAATGCATTTTTATTGAAAATAATTGAACCTTCACATTAAGAAACATTCTCAATGTGATCTAAAGGTGTCAAAAATGGAAACCGGGATATCTTCGTCCAAAAACACTCTTGGAGCACATGGCGTACATCAAAATGTAGGTAAAGACTTCCACTTTGATGTGCCGTAAGCAGAATTTTGAACGGAGTCCGTTTCTGACTTCTATGGTAGAATCTATGTTCTGCCCCCCAGTGGAAAACTTAGAATCAGGGATATCTTCGTTAAAAAACACTGTTGGAACACATGACATACATCAAAATGTAGGTAATGACCTCCACTTTGATGTCCCATTAGCGGAATTTTGAACGAAGTCCGTTCCTGCCTTCCATGGTAGAATCTATGTTCTGCCCCCCAGTGGAAAACTTGGAATCAGGGATATATTCGTTCAAAAACACTGTTGGAACTCATGACATACATCAAAATGTAGGTAATGACCACCACTTTGATGTCCCATTAGCGAAATTTTGAACGAAGTCCGTTCCTGCCTTCCATGATAAAATTTATGTTCTGCCCAACCCTGTGGAAAATTTGGAATCAGAGATATCTTCGTTCAAAAACACTGTTGGAACACATGACATACATCAAAATGTGGGCAATGACATCCACTTTGATGTCCCATTAGCGGAATTTTGAACGAAGTCCGTTCTTGGCTTCCATGGTAGAATCTATGTTCTGTCCCAATGGAAAACTTGGAATCAGGGATATCTTCGTCCAAAAACACTGTTGGAACTCATAGCATACATCAAAATGTAGGTATTGACCTCCACTTTGATGTCCCATTAGCGGAATTTTGAACGATGTCCGTTCCTGGCTTCCATGGTAGAATCTATATTCTGCCCCCCCACCCGCAGTGGAAAACTTGGAATCAGGGATATCCTCGTTCAAAAACACTGTTGGAGCACATGGCGTACATCAAAATGTAGGTAATGACTTCCACTTTGATGTCCCATTAGCGAAATTTTGAACGAAGTCCGTTCCTGCCTTCCATGGTAGAATCTATGTTCTGCCCAACCCAGTGGAAAACTTGGAATCAGGGATATCTTCGTTCAAAAACACTGTTGGAACTCATGACATACATCAACATGTAGGTAATGACCTCCACTTTGATGTACCATTAGCGAAATTTTGAACGAAGTCCGTTCCTGCCTTCCATGGTAGAATCTATGTTCTGCCCAACCCAGTGGAAAACTTGGAATCAGGGATATCTTCGTTCAAAAACACTGTTGGAACTCATGACATACATCAAAATCTAGGTAATGACCTCCACTTTGATGTACCATTAGCGAAATTTTGAACGAAGTCCGTTCCTGCCTTCCATGGTAGAATCTATGTTCTGCCCAACCCTGTGGAAAACTTGGAATCAGGGATATCTTCGTTCAAAAACACTGTTGGAACTCATGACATACATCAAAATGTAGGTAATGACCTCCACTTTGATGTCCCAATAGCGGAATTTTGAACGAAGTCCGTTCTTGGCTTCCATGGTAGAATCTATGTTCTGTCCCCAATGGAAAACTTGGAATCAGGGATATCTTCGTCCAAAAACACTGTTGGAACTCATGGCATACATCAAAATGTGGGTAATGACCTCCACTTTGATGTCCCATTAGCGGAATTTTGAACGAAGTCCGTTCTTGGCTTCCATGGTAGAATCTATATTCTGCCCCCCAGTGGAAAACTTGGAATCAGGGATATCCTCGTTCAAAAACACTGTTGGAGCACATGGCGTACATCAAAATGTAGGTAATGACTTCCACTTTGATGTCCCATAACCAGAATTTTGAACGAAGATCCTTCCTAGCTTCTATGATAGAATCTATCTACTAACCCTTAGTGGAAAAAATGTAATCGCTATTGCAGATATTACATCTGATGAAGAAAAAAATCTTATAGCAACTGCCTCACGTGCCCTGGCCATAGACGATATAACCCATGTCATCAATTTCCAATTGTGATTTCAATTATGTTTGTATTTGATTTTCAACTTATTACAAAAATCATGAATCCAATTACCAAATTGTAACCGTCGTGAAATTAATTTCAAATATTTTTGGATGAAGATATCTCAGAATCCATTTTTTTCACTACATAGATGAAGGTGGGTAAAAAACAACAATATGATTTTAACTTATAAATTCAATTCAGTTATTATAATTAAAATATTTTAAATATTTTTAATTTTATTAAAATATATATTTGGTTTTAATCTGGAATGAAAAAACTCCAGATGTTTTATTTGAGTTTTATTTAACCTTAACCTTTTGTCAAAAAATTGGAAGACAAAATCTTTAAGTCAACAAACTATTAAAAATGTAATTAATCAATCAATTTTTTAATCAAATTTAAAACACAGTCAATTAAATTTTTAATTGAATCAATTAAAAAATTAATGGAAATTTTCTTATGAAATCAATTAATTTTTTAATCAAGTATTTTTTTTTATGTCCAATTAAAAAAGTATATAAATTAAATTAAAAAAGTAACATAAAGAAATTTTGTTTAGTTTTAATTCATAAACTCGAATGGAAGGAGATTCTCTTTACATTTGTTTATACAAATCTAAAACTTTCATTTTAAGGTCTGTACTATGTTCGGTTTTCCCGTTGAAATTTTCGTGGTTACTTCATTAAAATAGTTTAATTTGAAGAAGATAATTAAATTTAATTGATGCGCATTTTATTTTTTATCGAGATTTCGTCAAGCTTTAGCAGAATTATGTTTGTTTTCATTTACAATTTTGATTATTTTAGAAAAAGTAATCGAGAAAATAAAATGATTTTCAACTCGAACATAGTACCCACCTTTAACAGCAAAAATGTTACTACATACATATTTTAATAAAAAATCACCTTTAACGTTACTAATGAATATGTAATAGATTTTTATGGAATCAATAAAAATGTTTGTGCTAATTCATAGGTCGTTTGGAAGATTTTCCATGTTATTTACTACCACTACGACCGCCATAACTAACGCCTACTCTACCACATTGCGTTCGATTAAATTTATATGCTTCTTCAGCACAGCGTTCTTTGGTTTTAGCAAAAGGTTCAGCCATGGTCGGGAGTCAGATGGTATATCCTGACCAGCTTCTTCAGGTATAGGAATTAATTCCGATGCTATGCCCCAATCGGATCGAGTTCTATAACTAAATATAGCACTGTTACTGTATTCTTCGATATTTCGGAACTGGAAATTGATGACATGGGTTACATCTTCTATGACCAGGTCACATGAGGCGATATCAGTTGCTATAAGATTGTTTACTTCACCAGAGATAATATCTGCAATAGCGAAATAGAATTGTTCATTCTTTTCAACAATTTCGATTGTTTGCTCGACCAAATCCAATGATACATCACGCACCGGTATGGGATTGTTCAAATAACCGTCGGTAAAATGTCGGACTCCTAGCACTTGTCATTACGGGTTGTTTATCGGGCCGTATATCCAATGATATCTTCCGAATCTGAGGGTCAAAACCCATATCCAAAATACGATGAGCTTAATCTAAAAATGGATAAGTAATAGTGGCTGTGTCAATAACATTCGCTTGTACAATTTAAACGATCAGGAGTGCAGATAATAATTTCCATACTACCTTCAACACATCCAATTTGTTCACGGCGATTGCCTTCTCCATAAATCATATTCCTGAATGAATTCTGTTGTTCCCTTCTTTCTCAATTTGCATGTCAATTCACGTTTTGGCGCCAAAACGCTATGGCTGTGGAATATTTTCATGTACAACATAGCGAACAATAAAAACACTAATATGTTTACCATTTCTGTTTGTGCTGTACCGTGAGATCTTCATTTTTAATAAAATAATAAATAAAATTATTTTATTATTCTAAATTTTGAACGACAACAAACCAATCCACCGGAGTTGCCACAACTTTCGAATTTCATTTTTACCATGTTTTCTTCATGAATGCATTTTTATTGAAAATAATTGAACCTTCACATTAAGAAACATTCACAATGTGATCTAAAGGTGTCAAAAATGGAAACCGGGATATCTTCGTCAAAAAACACTCTTGGAGCACATGGCGTACATCAAAATGTAGGTAAAGACTTCCACTTTGATGTGCCGTAAGCAGAATTTTGAACGGAGTCCGTTTCTGACTTCTATGGTAGAATCTATGTTCTGCCCCCCAGTGGAAAACTTGGAATCAGGGATATATTCGTTCAAAAACACTGTTGGAACTCATGACATACATCAAAATGTAGGTAATGACCACCACTTTGATGTCCCATTAGCGAAATTTTGAACGAAGTCCGTTCCTGCCTTCCATGATAAAATTTATGTTCTGCCCAACCCTGTGGAAAATTTGGAATCAGATATATCTTCGTTCAAAAACACTGTTGGAACTCATGACATACATCAACATGTAGGTAATGACCTCCACTTTGATGTACCATTAGCGAAATTTTGAACGAAGTCCGTTCCTGCCTTCCATGGTAGAATCTATGTTCTGCCCAACCCAGTGGAAAACTTGGAATCAGGGATATCTTCGTTCAAAAACACTGTTGGAACTCATGACATACATCAAAATGTAGGTAATGACCTCCACTTTGATGTCCCAATAGCGGAATTTTGAACGAAGTCCGTTCTTGGCTTCCATGGTAGAATCTATGTTCTGTCCCCAATGGAAAACTTGGAATCAGGGATATCTTCGTTCAAAAACACTGTTGGAACTCATGACATACATCAAAATGTAGGTAATGACCTCCACTTTGATGTCCCATTAGCGAAATTTTGAACGAAGTCCGTTCCTGCCTTCCATGATAAAATTTATGTTCTGCCCAACCCAGTGGAAAACTTGGAATCAGGGATATCTTCGTTAAAAAACACTGTTGGAACACATGACATACATCAAAATGTAGGTAATGACCTCTACTTTCATGTACCATTAGCGGAATTTTGAACGAAGGCCGTTCCTGCCTTCCATGATAAAATTTATGTTCTGCCCCCAGTGGAAAACTTGGAATCAGGGATATCTTCGTTCAAAAACACTGTTGGAACTCATGACATACATCAAAATGTAGGTAATGACCTCCACTTTGATGTACCATTAGCGAAATTTTGAACGAAGTCCGTTCCTGGCTTCCATGGTAAAATTTATGTTCTACCCGGGCAGTGGAAAACTTGGAATCAGAGATATCTTCGATCAAAAACACTGTTGGAACACATGACATACATCAAAATGTGGGTAATGACCTCCACTTTGATGTCCCATTAGCGGAATTTTGAACGATGTTCGTTCCTGGCTTCCATGGTAGAATCTATATTCTGCCCCCACCCCCAGTGGAAAACTTGGAATCAGGGATAGCCTCGTTCAAAAACACTGTTGGAACTCATGGCATACATCAAAATGTAGGTATTGACCTCCACTTTGATGTCCCATTAGCGGAATTTTGAACGATGTTCGTTCCTGGCTTCCATGGTAGAATCTATATTCTGCCCCCCACCCCCAGTGGAAAACTTGGAATCAGGGATAGCCTCGTTCAAAAACACTGTTGGAGCACATGGCGTACATCAAAATGTAGGTAATGACTTCCACTTTGATGTCCCATAACCATAATTTTGAACGAAGATCCTTCCTAGCTTCCATGATAGAATCTATCTACTAACCCTTAGTGGAAAAAATGTAATCGCTATTGCAGATATTACATCTGGTGAAGAAAAAAATCTTATAGCAACTGTCTCACGTGCCCTGGCCATAGACGATATAACCCATGTCATCAATTTCCAATTGTGATTTCAATTATTTTTGTATTTGATTTTCAGCTTATTACAAAAAATCATGAATCCAATTACCAAATTGTAGTCGTCGTGAAATTAATTTCAAATATTTTTGGATGAAGATATCTCAGAATCCATTTTTTTCACTACATAGATGAAGGTGGGTAAAAAAACAATATGATTTTAACTTATAAATTCAATTCATTTATTATTATTAAAATATTTTAAACATTTTTAATTTTGTTAAAATATATATTTGGTTTTAATCTGGAATGAAAAAACTCCAGATGTTTTCATTTGAGTTTTATTTAACCTTAACCTTTTGTCAAAAAATTGGAAGACAAAATCTTTAAGTCAACAAACTATTAAAAATGTAATTAATCAATCAATTTTTTAATCAAATTTAAAACACAGTCAATTAAATTTTTAATTGAATCAATTAAAAAAATTAATTGAAATTTTCTTATGAAATCAATTAATTATATAATCAAGTATTTTTTATGTCCAATTTAAAAAAGTATATAAATTAAATTAAAAAAGTAACATAAAGAAATTTTGTTTAGTTTTAATTCATAAACTCGAATGGAAGGAGATTCTCTTTACATTTGTTTATACAAAACTAAAACTTTCATTTTAAGGTCTGTACTATGTTCGGTTTTCCCGTTGAAATTTTCGTGGTTACTTCATTAAAATAGTTTAATTTGAAGAAGATAATTAAATTTAATTGATGCGCATTTTATTTTTTATCGAGATTTCGTCAAGCTTTAGCAGAATTATGTTTGTTTTCATTTACAATTTTGATTATTTTAGAAAAAGTAATCGAGAAAATAAAATGATTTCCAACTCGAACATAGTACCCACCTTTAACAGCAAAAATATTACTACATACATATTTTAATAAAAAATCACCTTTAACGTTACTAATGAATATGTAATAGATTTTTATGGAATCAATAAAAATGTTTGTGCTAATTCATAGGTCGTTTGGAAGATTTTCCATGTTAGTTACTACCACTACGACCGCCATAACTAACGCCTACTCTACCACATTGCGTTCGATTATGTGCTTCTTCAGCACAGCGTTCTTTGGTTTTAGCAAAAGGTTCAGCCATGGTCGGGAGTCAGATGGTATATCCTGACCAGCTTCTTCATGTATAGGAATTAATTCCGATGCCATGCCCCAATCGGATCGAGTTCTATAACTAAATATAGCACTGTTACTGTATTCTTCGATATTTCGGAACTGGAAATTGATGACATGGGTTATATCTTCTATGACCAGGTCACATGAGGCGATATCAGTTGCTATAAGATTGTTTGCTTCACCAGAGATAATATCTGCAATAGCGAAATAGAATTTTTCATTCTTTTCAACAATTTCGATTGTTTGCTCGACCAAATCCAATGATACATCACGCACCGGTATAGGATTGTTCAAATAACCGTCGGTAAAATGTCGGACTCCTAGCACTTGTCATTACAGGTTGTTTATCGGGCCGTATATCCAATGATATCTTCCGAATCTGAGGGTCAAACCCCATATCCAAAATACGATGAGCTTCATCTAAAAATGGATAAGTAATAGTGGCTGTGTCAATAACATTCGCTTGTACAATTTAAACGATCAGGAGCGCAGATAATAATTTCCATACTACCTCCAACACATCCAATTTGTTCACGGCGATTGCCTTCTCCATAAATCATATTCCTGAATGGATTCTGTTGTTCCCTTCTTTCTCAATTTGCATGTCAATTCACGTTTTGGCGCCAAAACGCTATGGCTGTGGAATATTTTGATGTACAACATAGCGAACAATAAAAACACTAATATGTTTACCATTTCTGTTTGTGCTGTACCGTGAGATCTTCATTTTTAATAAAATAATAAATAAAATTATTTTATTATTCTAAATTATGAACGACAACAAACCAATCCACCGGAGTTGCCACAACTTTCGAATTTCATTGTTACCAAGTTTTCTTCATGAATGCATTTTTATTGAAAATAATTGAACCTTCACATTAAGATCTAAAGGTGTCAAAAATGGAAACCGGGATATCTACGTCCAAAAACACTCTTGGAGCACATGGCGTACATCAAAATGTAGGTAATGACTTCCACTTTGATCTGCCGTAAGCAGAATTTTGAACGGAGTCCGTTTCTGACTTCTATGGTATGTTTGCTCGACCAAATCCAATGATACATCACGCACCGGTATGGGATTGTTCAAATAACCGTCGGTAAAATGTCGGACTCCTAGCACTTGTCATTACGGGTTGTTTATCGGGCCGTATATCCAATGATATCTTCCGAATCTGAGGGTCAAAACCCATATCCAAAATACGATGAGCTTCATCTAAAAATGGATAAGTAATAGTGGCTGTGTCAATAACATTCGCTTGTACAATTTAAACGATCAGGAGTGCAGATAATAATTTCCATACTACCTCCAACACATCCAATTTGTTCACGGCGATTGCCTTCTCCATAAATCATATTCCTGAATGGATTCTGTTGTTCCCTTCTTTCTCAATTTGCATGTCAATTCACGTTTTGGCGCCAAAACGCTATGGCTGTGGAATATTTTGATGTACAACATAGCGAACAATAAAAACACTAATATGTTTACCATTTCTGTTTGTGCTGTACCGTGAGATCTTCATTTTTAATAAAATAATAAATAAAATTATTTTATTATTCTAAATTATGAACGACAACAAACCAATCCACCGGAGTTGCCACAACTTTCGAATTTCATTGTTACCAAGTTTTCTTCATGAATGCATTTTTATTGAAAATAATTGAACCTTCACATTAAGATCTAAAGGTGTCAAAAATGGAAACCGGGATATCTACGTCCAAAAACACTCTTGGAGCACATGGCGTACATCAAAATGTAGGTAATGACTTCCACTTTGATCTGCCGTAAGCAGAATTTTGAACGGAGTCCGTTTCTGACTTCTATGGTAGAATCTACGTTCTGCCCCCCCCCCCCCCCACTACCATGTACCATTAGCGGAATTTTGAACGAAGTCCGTTCCTGCCTTCCATGGTAGAATCTATGTTCTGCCCCCCAGTGGAAAACTTGGAATCAGGGATATCTTCGTTCAAAAACACTGTTGGAACTCATGACATACATCAAAATGTAGGTAATGACCTCCACTTTGATGTCCCATTAGCGAAATTTTGAACGAAGTCCGTTCCTGCCTTCCATGATCAAATTTATGTTCTGCCCAACCCAGTGGAAAACTTGGAATCAGGGATATCTTCGTTAAAAAACACTGTTGGAACACATGACATACATCAAAATGTAGGTAATGACCTCTACTTTCATGTACCATTAGCGGAATTTTGAACGAAGGCCGTTCCTGCCTTCCATGATAAAATTTATGTTCTGCCCCCAGTGGAAAACTTGGAATCAGGGATATCTTCGTTCAAAAACACTGTTGGAACTTATGACATACATCAAAATGTAGGTAATGACCTCCACTTTGATGTCCCAATAGCGGAATTTTGAACGAAGTCCGGCTTCCATGGTAGAATCTATGTTCTGTCCCCAATGGAAAACTTGGAATCAGGGATATCTTCGTCCAAAAACACTGTTGGAACTCATGGCATACATCAAAATGTGGGTAATGACCTCCACTTTGATGTCCCATTAGCGGAATTTTGAACGAAGTCCGTTCTTGGCTTCCATGGTAGAATCTATATTCTGCCCCCCAGTGGAAAACTTGGAATCAGGGATATCCTCGTTCAAAAACACTGTTGGAGCACATGGCGTACATCAAAATGTAGGTAATGACTTCCACTTTGATGTCCCATAACCAGAATTTTGAACGAAGATCCTTCCTAGCTTCTATGATAGAATCTATCTACTAACCCTTAGTGGAAAAAATGTAATCGCTATTGCAGATATTACATCTGATGAAGAAAAAAATCTTATAGCAACTGCCTCACGTGCCCTGGCCATAGACGATATAACCCATGTCATCAATTTCCAATTGTGATTTCAATTATTTTTGTATTTGATTTTCAACTTATTACAAAAAATATGAATCCAATTACCAAATTGTAGCCGTCGTGAAATTAATTTCAAATATTTTTGGATGAAGATATCTCAGAATCCATTTTTTTCACTACATAGATGAAGGTGGGTAAAAAACAACAATATGATTTTAACTTATAAATTCAATTCATTTATTATTATTAAAATATTTTAAATATTTTTAATTTTATTAAAATATATATTTGGTTTTAATCTGGAATGAAAAAACTCCAGATGTTTTTATTTGAGTTTTATTTAACCTTAACCTTTTGTCAAAAAATTGGAAGACAAAATCTTTAAGTCAACAAACTATTAAAAATGTAATTAATCAATCAAATTTAAAACACAGTCAATTAAATTTTTAATTGAATCAATTAAAAAATTAATTGAAATTTTCTTATGAAATCAATTAATTTTTTAATCAAGTATTTTTTTATGTCCAATTAAAAAAGTATATAAATTAAATTAAAAAAGTAACATATAGAAATTTTGTTTAGTTTTAATTCATAAACTCGAATGGAAGGAGATTCTCTTTACATTTGTTTATACAAATCTAAAACTTTCATTTTAAGGTCTGTACTATGTTCGGTTTTCCCGTTGAAATTTTCGTGGTTACTTCATTAAAATAGTTTAATTTGAAGAAGATAATTAAATTTAATTGATGCGCATTTTATTTTTTATCGAGATTTCGTCAAGCTTTAGCAGAATTATGTTTGTTTTCATTTACAATTTTGATTATTTTAGAAAAAGTAATCGAGAAAATAAAATGATTTTCTTTGGTTTTAGCAAAAGGTTCAGCCATGGTCGGGAGTCAGATGGTATATCCTGACCAGCTTCTTCAGGTATAGGAATTAATTCCGATGCTATGCCCCAATCGGATCGAGTTCTATAACTAAATATAGCACTGTTACTGTATTCTTCGATATTTCGGAACTGGAAATTGATGACATGGGTTACATCTTCTATGACCAGGTCACATGAGGCGATATCAGTTGCTATAAGATTGTTTACTTCACCAGAGATAATATCTGCAATAGCGAAATAGAATTTTTCATTCTTTTCAACAATTTCGATTGTTTGCTCGACCAAATCCAATGATACATCACGCACCGGTATGGGATTGTTCAAATAACCGTCGGTAAAATGTCGGACTCCTAGCACTTGTCATTACGGGTTGTTTATCGGGCCGTATATCCAATGATATCTTCCGAATCTGAGGGTCAAAACCCATATCCAAAATACGATGAGCTTCATCTAAAAATGGATAAGTAATAGTGGCTGTGTCAATAACATTCGCTTGTACAATTTAAACGATCAGGAGTGCAGATAATAATTTCCATACTACCTCCAACACATCCAATTTGTTCACGGCGATTGCCTTCTCCATAAATCATATTCCTGAATGGATTCTGTTGTTCCCTTCTTTCTCAATTTGCATGTCAATTCACGTTTTGGCGCCAAAACGCTATGGCTGTGGAATATTTTGATGTACAACATAGCGAACAATAAAAACACTAATATGTTTACCATTTCTGTTTGTGCTGTACCGTGAGATCTTCATTTTTAATAAAATAATAAATAAAATTATTTTATTATTCTAAATTATGAACGACAACAAACCAATCCACCGGAGTTGCCACAACTTTCGAATTTCATTGTTACCAAGTTTTCTTCATGAATGCATTTTTATTGAAAATAATTGAACCTTCACATTAAGAAACATTCTCAATGTGGTGTCAAAAATGGAAACCGGGATATCTACGTCCAAAAACACTCTTGGAGCACATGGCGTACATCAAAATGTAGGTAATGACTTCCACTTTGATGTGCCGTAAGCAGAATTTTGAACGGAGTCCGTTTCTGACTTCTATGGTAGAATCTATGTTCCGTTCCTGCCTTCCATGGTAGAATCTATGTTCTGCCCAACCCAGTGGAAAACTTGGAATCAGAGATATCTTCGTTCAAAAACACTGTTGGAACACATGACATACATCAAAATGTGGGTAATGACCACCACTTTGATGTCCCATTAGCGGAATTTTGAACGAAGTCCGTTCCTGCCTTCCATGGTAGAATCTATGTTCTGCCCAACCCAGTGGAAAACTTGGAATCAGGGATATCTTCGTTCAAAAACACTGTTGGAACACATGACATACATCAAAATGTGGGTAATGACCTCCACTTTGATATCCCATTAGCGGACTTGTGAACGAAGACCGTTCCTGGCTTCCATGGTAGAATCTGTGTTCTGCCCCCCAGTGGAAAACTTGGAATCAGAGATATCCTCGTTCAAAAACACTGTTGGAGCACATGACATACATCAAAATTGTGAACGAAGACCGTTCCTGGCTTCCATGGTAGAATCTATATTCTGCCCCCCCCCCCCCCCCCACCAACAGTGGAAAACTTGGAATCAGGGATATCCTCGTTCCAAAACACTGTTGGAGCACATGGCGTACATCAAAATGTAGGTAATGACTTCCACTTTGATGTCCCATTAGCGAAATTTTGAACGAAGTCTGTTCCTGCCTTACATGATAAAATTTATGTTCTGCCCAACCCAGTGGAAAACTTGGAATCAGAGATATCTTCGTTCAAAAACACTGTTGGAACACATGACATACATCAAAATTGTGAACGAAGACTGTTCCTGGCTTCCATGGTAGAATCTATGTTCTGCCCCCCAGTGGAAAACTTGGAATCAGGGATATCTTCGTTCAAAAACACTGTTGGAACTCATGACATACATCAAAATGTAGGTAATGACCTCCACTTTCATGTACCATTAGCGGAATTTTGAACGAAGTCCGTTCCTGCCTTCCATGGTAGAATCTATGTTCTGCCCCCCAGTGGAAAACTTGGAATCAGGGATATCTTCGTTCAAAAACACTGTTGGAACTAAATTTGACAAACATTCTTTTCCTCTGTTGGTTAAGCTACTCTTGTAGTTTAGTCAATGTATGGTTTTAAGCTGAAATAAAAAAACAACAACAATGCTTAAAGAACAAAACCAACAATAACAAAACAAACTCATGACATACATCAAAATGTAGGTAATGACCTCCACTTTGATGTCCCATTAGCGAAATTTTGAACGAAGTCCGTTCCTGCCTTCCATGATCAAATTTATGTTCTGCCCAACCCAGTGGAAAACTTGGAATCAGGGATATCTTCGTTAAAAAACACTGTTGGAACACATGACATACATCAAAATGTAGGTAATGACCTCTACTTTCATGTACCATTAGCGGAATTTTGAACGAAGGCCGTTCCTGCCTTCCATGATAAAATTTATGTTCTGCCCCCAGTGGAAAACTTGGAATCAGGGATATCTTCGTTCAAAAACACTGTTGGAACTCATGACATACATCAAAATGTAGGTAATGACCTCCACTTGACCTCCAGTGGAAAACTTGGAATCAGGGATAGCCTCGTTCAAAAACACTGTTGGAGCACATGGCGTACATCAAAATGTAGGTAATGACTTCCACTTTGATGTCCCATAACCATAATTTTGAACGAAGATCCTTCCTAGCTTCCATGATAGAATCTATCTACTAACCCTTAGTGGAAAAAATGTAATCGCTATTGCAGATATTACATCTGGTGAAGAAAAAAATCTTATAGCAACTGTCTCACGTGCCCTGGCCATAGACGATATAACCCATGTCATCAATTTCCAATTGTGATTTCAATTATTTTTGTATTTGATTTTCAGCTTATTACAAAAAATCATGAATCCAATTACCAAATTGTAGCCGCCGTGAAATTAATTTCAAATATTTTTGCAAGCACTGCTCGAAAGCTGAACATAAGGAGGAGATTGTTGATATTCGGCTGTTACACATCGAATCTGGGGTGGACTGGCCAACAGAACAGCGTAAAGATCCCATTTTGAACAAAATTATTTCGGCAAAGGAAGAGAACAAGAAACCCAGCAAGAAAGACATCGCAGCCGAAAGTCCACTTATGAAAGCATACTGGGCTCAATGGGATAGTTTAGTTCTAGTCAATGGATCCCTGCAACGTAAATGGGAAAGCGAAGATGGCAAGAGCAGCCGAAATTTGATCATCGTGCCGGATTCTAAAATAAGAGACGTTTTGGCGGAGTTCCATAATGGTCCCAGTGGAGGTCATCTGGGAATAACCAAAACAGCCGAGAAAGTGAAGCAACGATTCTACTGGGTTGGATGCCAGAAATCAATTGCTGAATGGGTAGCCAATTGCGAGAAGTGCATGAAAGCGAAAGGTCCAACAAGGAAAAGTCGAGGTCCTATGCAAGAATATAGACCAGGAGCCCCGTTTGAAAGAATAGCAATGGACGTGGCCGGCCCTTTCCCAGTAAGTGATTCTGGAAACCGTTATGTCCTTGTGGTTATGGATTACTTCAGCAAATGGCCGGAGGTGTATGCAATTCCAAACCAAGAGGCAAAAACGATTGTGGATGTTGTCAACAAAAACTGGATATGTCGCTACGGTGTGCCGTCCGAGATTCACTCAGACCAGGGAAGAAATTTTGAATCGGCCATATTCAAAGAGATGTGTGAATCCCTTGGTATCAAGAAAACGAGGACTACACCATTACATCCACAATCCGATGGCATGGTAGAAAGGTTTAATCGCACTCTGGAGGAACATCTTCGAAAAGTAGTGGACAACGGCCAGAGGGACTGGGACGAGCATATACCAAAGTTTTTGCTGTCGTATAGATCTGCCATTCATGATTCCACCTCTCGAACACCGGCCAATGTTCTATTCGGAACTGAGTTGAAGTTGCCTGGAGATCTGATATTCGGCGCTAAACCTAATGAGCTCGCCATGGAAGAAAACAGAAACGACATCCCAAACACTTTCGGTGAAGTTCACGAATCAGTGCGCAACAAAATAAAAATGGTCAGCAACAGAATGAAGGCGAGATACGATCGTGCTGTAAATACTGAGGGCTTCCAAGAAGAAGAATTGGTTCTGCTATTTAACCCGCAACGAAAGAAAGGATTGTGTCCTAAACTGCAAACACAGTGGGAAGGCCCATACAAAGTCATCAGGAAGATCAATGATGTTGTATACCGGATTCAGAAGGACGACAGCCCTAGATCAAAGATGAAAGTTGTACATCTGGAACGATTGGCTCCTTACGGAACAGGTTCTGTGCCTGTTCGGGACGAACAGGCTTAAGCGGGAGGCAGTGTTACGAATTTGATATTTATAGATATAAGTTTATTTAAATTAGTTTCCGTTAATTTAAAATTTCAAATTGTAACGATAAAATTTCGCTATCACTTGTTGGAATCATCTATTCATTTTCTAGTATTTTCCTGAATTTCTTTTATGTTCTTTTGTTTGCTTACCGAAATGTTAGTTCTTACTCTCTCATAGAATAGCAACCCCTTTGCTTTGATATTCTGCATTCTCATTTCATCTCATTGTCTATTGTCATTGTTGTTGTAGTAATGCGAGCATATATCTATGTGAGTGTGTATGTGTTTGGCAGCCACCAGACGAATTACTTAATGGTCGTAGATCCTAGCATTGTCTAAGAATGTTCTGGCGTTGCCAGAATATTGTAGTGCTACCAGAACGTTCTCGTATTGCCACACCGTCATATATAAAAGCGCTCGCATGCTGCTAACGAGTCAGTCTTAATTAAAGCGTCAAACGAATAACTTCAGTGTGAACGAATTGTAAAGTGTGAAGTCATAGTAAATAAATTGTAGATTGTCGTTATTTAAAAGAACTGTGTTTTAATTGTCGGGTAATTAAAAACGCCTAAATATAAAAACGTAACAATAGTTTAATTTGAAGAAGATAATTAAATTTAATTGATGCGCATTTTATTTTTTATCGAGATTTCGTCAAGCTTTAAGGCCGGTATGCACCTCTAGCGAAATTTTCTGTAGCAAAAATTTATTTAAGTCTACAACAAAAAAACAGGGCTGTGTACACAAATTTTAAACCAGCTAATCGCTATTAAAAATTGTGAATATATGTTCCAAATATTCCTCAAATAAATTGTTTATTATTTACAGACCTTTTAAAACTTTTACGCACACAATGATTGAAATAAATCAAATGTTTGCTGCCAAAATATGCTTTTGACAACCCTGTTATTTTCATTAGAGGTGCGTACCAGCTTACGAAATTGAACGCTACCGAAAATTTCGTTGGCATAAATAGCAATGCATTTCTTATGGGAATGAAATTTTTCGCTAGAGGTGCATACCGGCCTTTAGCAGAATTATGTTTGTTTTCATTTACAATTTTGATTATTTTAGAAAAAGTAATCGAGAAAATAAAATGATTTTCAACTCGAACATAGTACCCACCTTTAACAGCAAAAATGTTACTACATACATATTTTAATAAAAAATCACCTTTAACGTTACTAATGAATATGTAATAGATTTTTATGGAATCAATAAAAATGTTTGTGCTAATTCATAGGTCGTTTGGAAGATTTTCCATGTTATTTATTACCACTACGACCGCCATAACTAACGCCTACTCTACCACATTGCGTTCGATTATGTGCTTCTTCAGCACAGCGTTCTTTGGTTTTAGCAAAAGGTTCAGCCATGGTCGGGAGTCAGATGGTATATCCTGACCAGCTTCTTCAGGTATAGGAATTAATTCCGATGCTATGCCCCAATCGGATCGAGTTCTATAACTAAATATAGCACTGTTACTGTATTCTTCGATATTTCGGAACTGGAAATTGATGACATGGGTTACATCTTCTATGACCAGGTCACATGAGGCGATATCAGTTGCTATAAGATTGTTTACTTCACCAGAGATAATATCTGCAATAGCGAAATAGAATTTTTCATTCTTTTCAACAATTTCGATTGTTTGCTCGACCAAATCCAATGAAACATCACGCACCGGTATGGGATTGTTCAAATAACCGTCGGTAAAATGTCGGACTCCTAGCACTTGTCATTACGGGTTGTTTATCGGGCCGTATATCCAATGATATCTTCCGAATCTGAGGGTCAAAACCCATATCCAAAATACGATGAGCTTCATCTAAAAATGGATAAGTAATAGTGGCTGTGTCAATAACATTCGCTTGTACAATTTAAACGATCAGGAGTGCAGATAATAATTTCCATACTACCTCCAACACATCCAATTTGTTCACGGCGATTGCCTTCTCCATAAATCATATTCCTGAATGAATTCTGTTGTTCCCTTCTTTCTCAATTTGCATGCCAATTCACGTATTGGCGCCAAAACGCTAAGGCTGTGGAATATTTTGATGTAAAGGGTGATTTGTTAAGAGCTTGATAACTTTTTTTTAAAAAAAAACGCATAAAATTTGCAAAATCTCATCGGTTCTTTATTTGAAACGTTAGATTGGTCCATGACATTTACTTTTTGAAGATAATTTCATTTAAATGTTGACCGCGGCTGCGTCTTAGGTGGTCCATTCGGAAAGTCCAATTTTGGGCAACTTTTTCGAGCATTTCGGCCGGAATAGCCCGAATTTCTTCGGAAATGTTGTCTTCCAAAGCTGGAATAGTTGCTGGCTTATTTCTGTAGACTTTAGACTTGACGTAGCCCCACAAAAAATAGTCTAAAGGCGTCAAATCGCATGATCTTGGTGGCCAACTTACCGGTCCATTTCTTGAGATGAATTGTTCTCCGAAGTTTTCCCTCAAAATGGCCATAGAATCGCGAGCTGTGTGGCATGTAGCGCCATCTTGTTGAAACCACATGTCAACCAAGTTCAGTTCTTCCATTTTTGGCAACAAAAAGTTTGTTAGCATCGAACGATAGCGATCGCCATTCACCGTAACGTTGCGTCCAACAGCATCTTTGAAAAAATACGGTCCAATGATTCCACCAGCGTACAAACCACACCAAACAGTGCATTTTTCGGGATGCATGGGCAGTTCTTGAACGGCTTCTGGTTGCTCTTCACTCCAAATGCGGCAATTTTCCTTATTTACGTAGCCATTCAACCAGAAATGAGCCTCATTGCTGAACAAAATTTGTCGATAAAAAAGCGGATTTTCTGCCAACTTTTCTAGGGCCCATTCACTGAAAATTCGACGTTGTGGCAGATCGTTCGGCTTCAGTTCTTGCACGAGCTGTATTTTATACTGTTTTACACCAAGATCTTCGCGTAAAATCTTCCATGAGGTCGAATAACACAAACCCAATTGCTGCGAACGGCGACGAATCGACATTTCACGGTCTTCAGCAACACTCTCAGAAACAGACGCAATATTCTCTTCTGTACGCACTGTACGCATTCGTGTGGTTGGTTTAATGTCCAATAAAGTAAAATGAGTGCGAAACTTGGTCACAATCGCATTAATTGTTTGCTCACTTGGTCGATTATGTAGACCATAAATCGGACGTAAAGCGCGAAACACATTTCGAACCGAACACTGATTTTGGTAATAAAATTCAATGATTTGCAAGCGTTGCTCGTTAGTAAGTCTATTCATGATGAAATGTCAAAGCATACTGAGCATCTTTCTCTTTGACACCACCCAATAAACACAAACGTTTGAAAAATGCTAAATTTCAACAATTTTTCAAACTTTTTTTTTGAAAGGATTAGGGTAATATTCAAGTTGAGAAATTGTTGAGAAAATCGCGTTCTCAACAAAAAACAGACATTACCCTCAACAGTGAAATTCAACACATTAGCAATAATATCTCAAGTGTTATCCTCAAATTGAAATGCATCGCTACTCAATAATTTGTCAAACAATTTTCGATGCGAGTCAAATTCAAAATTAACATCGTTGCAAATACTTTTCAACCTAAATTTGTATGAATGATATCCCCACTTCATACTGAAAGTCAAAGCCAAAATTCTATGAATTTTGTATAATTTATTCATTTTCATCAAAATAAAATATATAATAATACACTGCACTACATAATACACTACAATACCAATTGATAAATAATAATCTTATTAAACATATCAACAAATAAGAACAAAAAAACAAACAACAAAACTTTAAATATCTTAAACATTATTTGTAAACACTTTTGCATTGATAATTCGATTTCCTTCCTTTTTGTTCAATCCTTTTATTAACATGCGGGCAATTTGAAATTAGGAACGTACTGGACCGCGTGTTAGAATTAATTTCCAGCAGAAGGAATTCACAAAATATCCATTTTAAACTGATAATAGTATATGAATTAAACTGACGATGTGATGCACATTTTCATCCAGAAGTTGTTGAGTTCAACAATTTGTTGTTTTTAACAATTTTAATTGGTTGCACTTGTAATGTTTCTGGAAACTTTTTCTTGCCGACAAGCCACTCATTTTTCATTGGTCAGCTTCTTATTGTTTGCAAGAATGTAGCATCCAAAGATTTTAGTTTTCTGCAAAGAGATTTAAAGTTAGTGACTTCTTTAAAGTGTTGATTTAATTTTTCATATTGACGTACCAATTATTATAAACTATTTGAAGCAGTTCCAGTTAATTGTCCACCATTTTTTCATCGGTCAGCTTTTTAATGTTTTCAAGAACGTAGAATCCATAATTT
Organism: Haematobia irritans; assembly: GCF_050003625.1. Classification (NCBI taxonomy): domain Eukaryota; kingdom Metazoa; phylum Arthropoda; class Insecta; order Diptera; family Muscidae; genus Haematobia; species Haematobia irritans. The sequence goes on along the minus strand of NC_134398.1, from coordinate 108,876,563 downwards.
TAGTTTTCTGCAAAGAGATATACATTTAGTGACTTCCTTAAAGTTTTATTTCATTTTTTATTTTCACTTACCTATTTTTATAAACTATTTGGTTATTTCTCTAAATTTTTTTATTTCTAGCAATTAACCACGAACTTCGTTGCACAAATAAGTATTGAAAACCACATGGTTTTTTCGTTGCATTTTAGGGTAGTGTTTTGTCAAAGTTTTCTCATATTATCTTCAACACCTTTTCAAAGATTTCGTCAACATTTTGGCAAATTGGAAGTAATTCGCAAACAATTTGAAGATGTATTGAAGATGAGCTATTTCAAGTCAAGTTGAATTTATGTTGAAAATTATATTTACCCTCAAACTGAAAAGTTGTTGCATTTGAAAAACGCTCATCCTGTGTTTATTGGGCATGTCTGAAACAGTGTTGCCAGGTAATTTTTGATTCTTCCCCCCAAAACTTAAGAAAAAACCCCTAAATTGGTCTAGAGTTTTTTCAAAAACCCCCAAAATTTTTAAGTATGTAAATAGTACAAAAAAAGACCCAAAATTTCGTTAAAAAATATATATACTGAAAGAAGATTTTTTCTGAGGAACACAATTTTTTTATGCTAAAAAAATTCTTTTGAAGTAAGTAAAAGTTATTAGATAAAATCATTACACCACTTGTCAGAAACCGAACACCAAAAAGTTTTTCAGCGCTGGATTATCCCACCTCAGTAATACTGGTGACATTTCTGAGGGTTTCAAAGCTTCTCTAAGTGATTGCACTGCAATGTGCAAATAAAAAGGAGGTACCTTTACATTGAGCTTAACATGGAATCGGGCAATGATAAGAGAGAAGTTCACCAATGTGGTATCACAACGGACTGAATAGTCTATGTGAGCCTTATACGTCAGACTGCCACCTAACCTAACCAAACCTTGTTTTTAATTGTATCAAATATTAAAAATGTTCCTTCAACAGATGCGTTTAAAAAAGAATTGCATATTTGCTTGTATTTAGGGACATGGGTTGACTTCCCTTATTTTTTTTCTCAAAATTCATGCCAGAATTGTTCCAAATTTTGTTGAGAATTGCTCCACTTTATAAGATCTAAGATATTTTGTTTACCCCCAAAAATCCCCCCAAATAAATGTTACCCCTAAAAATCCCCCTAAACGTGTAAAAAAAACCCTAAATTTGGGGGGGAAACCCCCAACCTGGCAACACTGGTCTGAAATCCCACGTGATCTGTCAAATACTAATGCATGAAAATCCTAACCTCAAAAGAATCACCCTTTACAACATAGCGAACAATAAAAACACTAATATGTTTACCATTTCTGTTTGTGCTGTACCGTGAGATCTTCATTTTTAATAAAATAATAAATAAAATTATTTTATTATTCTAAATTATGAACGACAACAAACCAATCCACCGGAGTTGCCACAACTTTCGAATTTCATTTTTACCATGTTTTCTTCATGAATGCATTTTTATTGAAAATAATTGAACCTTCACATTAAGAAACATTCTCAATGTGATCTAAAGGTGTCAAAAATGGAAACCGGGATATCTCCGTCCAAAAACACTCTTGGAGCACATGGCGTACATCAAAATGTAGGTAATGACTTCCACTTTGATGTGCCGTAAGCAGAATTTTGAACGGAGTCCGTTTCTGACTTCTATGGTAGAATCTATGTTCTGCCCCCCCAGTGGAAAACTTAGAATCAGGGATATCTTCGTTAAAAAACACTGTTGGAACACATGACATACATCAAAATGTAGCTAATGACCTCCACTTTGATGTCCCATTAGCGGAATTTTGAACGAAGTCCGTTCCTGCCTTCCATGGTAGAATCTATGTTCTGCCCCCAAGTGGAAAACTTGGAATCAGGGATATCTTCGTTCAAAAACACTGTTGGAACACATGACATACATCAAAATGTGGGTAATGACCTCCACTTTGATATCCCATTAGCGGAATTTTGAACGAAGTCCGTTCCTGCCTTCCATGGTAGAATCTATGTTCTGCCCCCCAGTGGAAAACTTGGAATCAGGGATATCTTCGTTCAAAAACACTGTTGGAACTCATGACATACATCAAAATGTAGGTAATGACCTCCACTTTGATGTCCCATTAGCGAAATTTTGAACGAAGTGCGTTCCTGGCTTCCATGGTAAAATTTATGTTCTACCCGGGCAGTGGAAAACTTGGAATCAGAGATATCTTCGTTCAAAAACACTGTTGGAACACATGACATACATCAAAATGTGGATAATGACCTCCACTTTGATGTCCCATTAGCGGAATTTTGAACGAAGTCCGTTCTTGGCTTCCATGGTAGAATCTATGTTCTGCCCCCAGTGGAAAACTTGGAATCAGGGATATCTTCGTCCAAAAACACTGTTGGAACTCATGGCATACATCAAAATGTAGGTATTGACCTCCACTTTGATGTCCCATTAGCGG